>NC_056586.1:11940406-12222906 GCF_018340385.1 Cyprinus carpio
GTTCCTTAAATGAATGTTGAATGACAAACGAAGCAACTTCTCTGTTGTCAGAACCTGCCAGCTTTGGTGCTGAAGATCATGAGTGGCACATTTGCCCCCATTTCAGATCGTTACAGCCCAGAACTGAGACAGCTCATTCTTAACATGCTGAATCTGGACCCATCTAAAAGACCTCAACTCAATGATATAATGGCTCATCCCATCTGCATCAGGCCATTGGTTAATCTCTACACTGACATACATAGGCAACGTCAAAATGCGCAGGTGGGACTTTATTATTTTAATTGGACTTTTCTACCTTACTTTCTAAGTAATTACTGTACAGTGTTAAGAACTGTAAATGCATTTTATTTGGCCATTTTTCTTTTTAATTTCTTTTTTTTTTAAATCATTTTAATTTATTTTATTTAATTTTTTACAACATTTAATAGTACTTTTTCAGACTTGGGTTAAGAATTTTAAATGCACTTTTTATTCATTTATCTTATTTTATACAGCATTTAATAGTACTGTTTTTGTACTTGGGTTAAGTATTGTAATTGCATGTTGATTTGTTTTATTTCATTTTATTAATTTATTACTTTTCTACTGCATTCAGTAGAACTGTTTTTGCACTTGTAAATGCATTTTGTTTTGTACTGCATTTAATTGCACTCTTTTTGGACATGTTATGTATTATAAATGCATATTGTTTGGTCACTAAATAGACAGCTATATACTTTGTTTGCGGGCCCTCCTTATTTGATGATATTATTCTCTTTTTTGAATAGAAAAGCCACATTCTACTGTACAGACAGGCCCTCATGGCAGATGTGTAACTGGTACCAGACCCAGGGGTGGGATCTTATTTCCTTATATGTTTTAAAGCATCATTAAATATTTTATTAATACAGCATTGGGTTTATAGCTGATTAAATATTAGGTTTATGCCCATTTTATTTCATTTAATTCATAGTAAGTCTTCATTTAGCTCTCTTGGTTTCATTGTCTGCATGAAGGTTTTCTGGTGCCATTTGTTGCATTAGGAGGGCTGTCCAGTCTAAGTTCAACAAAGTTGATGCACCCATTGCCTTTATCTTCAGTGCATTTCCAGTCCTCTGCGTATGCTGCCCATGTTAAACACAGAGGTTATTCAAGTGTCCCTGGGTCGCACCCAGAAGATGGGCATCACCAAATCTGTGCGGCTTATCACATGGGAGGTGTGATGATCATTTTCTTCCTAATTGAATATAAATACTGTTTTATTTCAGTTTTCAGTGTTTACTTCGGTTTGACTCTACCCTCGGTGGGATCTGGTGAGCCCACTCTGCCCGGCGCTGTTGAGCAGATGCAGCCCAAGTTTATCTCCCGCTTCCTGGAAGGACAGTCTGGTGTCATGATCAAATCTGTCTCATGTGGCGATCTCTTCACCACCTGCCTATCAGGTATGCTTCTTACAATCCAGAATTTTCAATGCATGTCTCAGCATATTGTTGTGACGTCAGATTTTTCCATCCATAATGTGACATGAAACCAAAACAAAGAAAGTTAATATGTCCATCAGATGCTCTTTTTTCTTCAATTAGTGGCCTGAAGCTACAAAATAGACCTGTCTATGGGAAATTAAACACAGGGTAATTTAAACATTTGTGATAAGGTTTGAAAGGAGGATGTAATCACCCCTTTTTACGATCCTTCCTACAGAGCTCATTAAGCACCATTTGTTCAGACTGCCAAAGCTAATCTCTTGTCCCCTGGCATTGTAGCACAGCGGCGTACATTTGTCTGCTCTAAAGTAAAGGATATGCTGTTAGCATGCGTCTCTGTGGGGGAATCATTAGTCACCAGCAGATACAGTGGATTAAAGGTCCTCACTTTAAGCTTCTCATCCAGCGGTTTGCACTGACGGAAGAAAAGTTGTTTAATTCTTTGTTTATTAGCAGCAGCTACTATAATCTGCTCAATCTGGTTTTGCAGACCGAGGTATAATCATGACATTTGGAAGTGGAAGCAATGGTTGTCTTGGACATGGGAACTTCAACAATGTGACACAGGTAGATTTCGACAACCCAGTATATAGAGACCTATTGTTTCAAAATGGAATGTTTAGTGATGCTTGGTAAGCAAGCTAATTAAACAAAGTAATCTTAAACATTGACCTCAGGGCTCCACAATAAAGATGACCTGCTGGTCTGGGATCATTGGTATTGTTAACTAAAACTAAAACTACTATGGTAACACTTTACAATAAGGTTCATTAGTAAACATGAACTAAGAATGAACAATACTTCTACATCATTTATTATCTTAGTTAATGTAAATTTCAACATTTACTAATACATTATTAAAATCAAAAGTTGTGCTTGTTAACGTTAGTTAATGCACTGTTAATTAACATTAACTAACAATGAACGACTGTATTTTCATTAACTACCATTAACAAAGATGAATAAATATTGTAATAAATGTATTGTGCATTGTTCATTCATGTTAGTTAAGACATTAACTAACTGAACCGTATTGTAAAGTGTTAACACTATTTAAAAAAATAAAATGTTTTTGTTAACTGAAATAAAGCTGAAAGAATATTAGATGAAAAGCATAAAATTAGAAATGTTGCTTTCGCAAATAACTAAAACTTAAAGTGAAAACTGAAAATATTAAATAAAGGCAAATTTAAAATATTAATAAATACTATAATAATATATAAATATTGATTAAAGACTGCAGAGTTTTGGGCCAGTTGACAGAACTTTGACTTGACCATTAGGGTTTTACATTATGAATGTACAAGCATTTTATGTTTTTCTTAAACACTTAAACACTGAAATGGTGTATTTATTAAATTAGCAATGTCTGTTCAAGTTTGTACAGTCAAACACCACTTACATTTTCTTTACAAATCTAGTTTTAATTGTATTTGCGGTTCTTCATGTTGCCGTCTTTGTATTTAGCCCAAGATAGTGGAGGCTCTGCTGGGTTATGAGTTGGTTCAAGTGTCTTGTGGAGCGTCGCATGTCCTGGCAGTGACCAGTGAGCGAGAGGTTTTCTCCTGGGGGCGAGGAGACAACGGTAAATGAGCAACATCATTTGTAAATCAAACACTGTGTTTCTTTGAGTTTCTCTTTGTACTCTTGTAGACAGCAGCAGTGCCTCCAGGCAGACCTGGCATTTTGTGCTCCATCCTCCTCCTCTCCCTCTCTCTATCACATTCACTCTCTGTTATCTCTCTGTCCGACAGGCCAGCTGGGATTGGCCACTCAAGACTGTCACAACTGCCCGCAGCAGGTGAGTTTGCCGGCTGATTTTGAAGCCCAGCGTGTGTTGTGTGGGATCGACTGCTCCATGATCATCAGCACACAGCACCAGGTACTCAATACCTACTCTCAAATTTAATTACGAACAACAACAACAACCAAAAGATATGAAAAATATTATGTTACTTTTATTAAAAAAGATTGTGTTGTGTTATACAGGTCCTTCTCAAAAAAATTAGCATATTGTGTTAAAAGTTCATTATTTTCCATAATGTAATGACAAAATTTAAACTTTCATATATTTTTAGATTCATTGCACACCAACTGAAATATTTTCAGGTCTTTTATTGTTTTAATACTGATGATTTTGGCATACAGCTCATGAAAATTAGAGCATATATAGAAAATTAGCATATTTCATCCGACCAATAAAAGAACTATAATAGATAAAAGAATAATTATGTTCAGTTATGCACTCAATACTTGGTCGGGAATCCTTTTGCAGAAATGACTGCTTCAATGCGGCGTGGCATGGAGGCAATCAGCCTGTGGCACTGCTGAGGTGTTATGGAGGCCCAGGATGCTTCAATAGCGGCCTTTAGCTCATCCAGAGTGTTGGGTCTTGCGTCTCTCAACTTTCTCTTCACAATATCCCACAGATTCTCTATGGGGTTCAGGTCAGGAGAGTTGGCAGGCCAAGTGAGCACAGTAATACCATGATCAGTAAACCATTTACCAGTGGTTTTGGCACTGTGAGCAGGTGCCAGGTCGTGCTGAAAAACGAAATCTTCATCTCCATAAAGCTTTTCAGCAGATGGAAGCATGAAGTGCTCCAAAATCTCCTGATAGCTAGCTGCAATTGACCCTGCCCTTGATAAAACACAGTGGACCAACACCAGCAGCTGACATGGCACCCCAGACCATCACTGACTGTGGGTACTTGACACTGGACTTCAGGCATTTTGGCATTTCCTTCTCCCCAGTCTTCCTCCAGACTCTGCCCCTGGCACCTTGATTTTCCGAATGACATGCAAAATTTGTTTTCATCCGAATAAAGTACTTTGGACCACTGAGCAACAGTCCAGTGCTGCTTCTCTGTAGCCCAGGTCAGGCGCTTCTGCCGCTGTTTTCTGGTTTAAAAGCACACGCCTGTGCACGGTGGCTCTGATGTTTCTACTCAGACTCAGTCCACTGCTTCCGCAGGTCCCCCAAGGTCTGGAATCGGTCCCTCCTCCAATCTTCCTCAGGGTCCGGTCACCTCTTCTCGTTGTGCAGCTTTTTTTGCCACACTTTTTCCTTCCTACAGACTTCCCACTGAGGTGCCTTGATACAGCACTCTGGGAACAGCCTATTCATTCAGAAATTTCTTTCTGTGTCTTACCCTCTCGCTTGAGGGTGTCAATGATGGTCTTCTGGGTTAACCTCTTACCCATGATTGCGGTTTTGGAGTAATGAACCAGGCTGGGAGTTTTTAAAAACCTCAGGAATCTTTTCCAGGTGTTTAGATTTAAATAGTTGATTCAGATGATTAGGTTAATAGCTCGTTTAGAGAACCTTTTCATGATATGCTAATTTTTTGAGATAGGAATTTTGGGTTTTCATGAGCTGTATGCCAAAATCATCAGTATTAAAACAATAAAAGACCTGAAATATTTCATTTGGTGTGCAATAATTCTAAAATATATGAAAGTTTAATTTTATCATTACATTATGGAAAATAATGAACTTTTATCACAATATGCTAATTTTTTGAGAAGGACCTGTATATACACACACACACACACACACACACACACACACACACACACACACACACACACACAGTGGTTGTAGAAAGATATAACACCAACATGTCAGAGAGAAAAAAAAAAAAAAAAAACAGAATCACTGAGTTGGAAACAGGATCACCCCCTTGTTTCAGTATTTTGCTTTAAGCCTGTTGGGATCTGTCTCGGTCTCTACTAACATTGATTGCACATCTAGATTTTGCAATATTTGCCCACTCTTCTTTGCAGAACTGCTCAAGTTTAGTTCAATTTGATGCAGTCTTCAAGTCATTCCACAGATTGTCAGTGAGTTTTAAGTCTGGGCTCTAACTTGGCCATGCAAGGACATTCACCTTTTTCTCCTTCAGTCACTGTGTGCTTTGGGTCATTGTCATGTCGGAAGGTAAACCTTCTTCTGTTCTCACTGAACACTTTCTGCCAGAGGGCAGCAGATTTTCCTCAAGAATTTGACGGTATTGTGCCCCATCCATTTTCCTTCTATCCTGACAAGTGCTCCAGTCCTTGCTGCAGAGAAACACCCCCAAAACAGGACAAGATTTCTCTTGTGTAATTATGACATGCACTAATCTCATAAATATGAGATTCTGACATGACTTGAAGGCAGCATAATTAACTGAAACTTCGGACAGCATGTGGTTGGTTGAAGTGTTGACTGTCACAGATTTCCAAACGTGCCTAGATTTTGTTATTGTGTTGCTGGTTAATGAGCCTCAAAGTGGATTTTAAACCTGCCATGAATCTAATCACAATTATAAATAATAATGAATCCCAAAATGTTAAAATATCTCAATTAATTTTTTTCTTAGCTGTCTTAGGAAGTTTTTCAAAGTTTGCCAAACCAGTTTAGGGAGTAACACTCCTCCTGCTCTAGCATTTAAAAGGACTGTGAATGCTGACGACATTTCATCACAGGAAATGACCAACACAGTGTCCATATTTTAAATAACAGTCACACCCTGTCAGCCACATGTATTTTTCTTAAGAACTTATAATTCTTAACAGATGTGGTTGTGAAAAAGAAGTACACTTTAGCAGACATATTACAGAAATTATGTCCTTAAAAAATTTATATAAAGGGATAATTCACCCAAGAATGAAAATTATGTCATCTTTTACTCAACTTTTGATCCAAAATTGCATGAGCTTCTTTTTTTCTGCGGAACATAAAAGAAGATATTTTGTTTGCCTACATTTTTCAAAATATCTTCTTTTGTGTTCAGCAGAAGGAAATTTATACAGGTTTGGGATGACATGAGAGTAAGTAAATGATGACAGAATTCATGAACTGTCCCTTTAAATGTAAACTGAATGCTGTGTTTTCAAACACTTAATTGCATAGAACTTTAGCTTTTTGACCCACATAAGCAGGCCGTAAGTACATCTTTATATTTAATTTACTAATTACTTCTGTTGTCTTTGAAATATGGTTAAAGTATTGTTGAATGTACTGACAAGCTATTATGGTAAAATAAAATAAAAAATTGATGTCATTTCTATTGAAACTTTTATGTCATGTATTTAAATTTGTAATTAGCTACAGTTTCGGTGCCTTGCTCAAAGGCACCTCAGTCGTGGTATTGCCGGCCTGAGACTCGAACCCACAACCTTAGGGTTAAGAATCAAACTCTCTAACCACTAGGCCACGACTTCCCCACATAAATACACATGCAAGACAATTGAATGCACTTCTTTTTCACATAGGGCTGCTAAAGTGATATTAGAATGAATAAATAAATCAAATTCCTAAATGCAGATTTAACAAGCTGGGTTTGGATAAGGTCTCTGGCGCAGAGGAGCCCCCATCTCACTGCCAGGTGGAGGAGATCCACATGTTCCAGCCCGTCCACTCGGCTCTCTAAATGTTGAGAAGATTGTGTTTATAGACATCGGTACAGCACACTCTGTTGCAGTCACAGGTCAGAGCATTTCATTTACACTGCAGTTCAGTGTGCTGTGTTGATTTAGTCTGAGGATCAACTTATAAACTATGAATGTGCCCTAAATGCAGAGAAAGGTCAGTGTTTCAGTAACCAGCATGGGCAGCTTGGTTGCAGTTCCCGCCAAAGCAGCTGAGTGCCCTATCAAGTGTCAGGACTGCAGGAGATCACCATAGCCGCGTGTGGCGATGCTTTCACTCTGCCTATCGGAGCAGGTAAACAAGACATATGTATTAATGAATCTCACAAAACAGGTCATATTTCACCCTAAAATCAGATGAAAAAGCGTATTAAAAAAACTTTACTTAAAAAAATATTTAACTTATAATTTCAATGAAAAAAATTTTTTTTCGATGAAGAAAATAAAGGCTTATTTATTTATGTTTTCACACTGTGACAATAATTAACTCAGTGATTTTCTTTCTATCTATTGCAGCAACTCAATAAATATAGAAATAGGCCTATATGATGATTTTTTATTTATTTTTTTGATGGAAGAAAAAGATTGAGAATTTATTATATTCTTGTTTTAGTTTACTTGATAAGATTACATAAAAAAGCAATTGCTGTGAAAATTACACTTTTTTGCACAGTATGTTAATGACAACTGGAGGAAAATAATGTCACAATACAAAGAAACGTAATGGTCCTAAAAATAGGCAAAAAACTAAATATAATATAATATAATGTAAATTTATACGTTAATGACAATTGGTGGAAAATAATGTTACAATACAAATAAATATAATGGTCTTAAAAATAGGCAAAAAGCAAAATATATTTCAAATAGATAATATTCAATGATATAATACTAATATAGATAATATTCAGTAATATAATAAAGTATCTAAACTAATCTAATCTAGTATAACACACACATAATACTAATATAGATAATATTCAGTAATATAATAAAGTATCTAAAATAATCTAATACACACACACACACACATATATATATATATATATATATATACTTTTTTTTTTTGGAATGAAATTTGACCTGGCAACCAAACTATACAGGCAACAAACTACAGCAGCTAAAATAATGGCAATGCAGTTCAGACAAGGCTGTTATCATGTCATTAACTGCTTCAGACACAGAATGTGCTCTAGTGGGGGCAGGTGGGTTAATTAATGTGACATGTGGCTAAAGGTCAGAATGTAACCCTGACTGTGTCCCAGAGGCTTACAAGACTCCGAAGACCTTTATTGTTTCATGTTGTCTTTGTTCATTCATGACTCTCACAGGATCTGACATGCAAAGAAACAGAAGGACAAAGATGTCATTCAGCCAAATGATGTTCAGAACTGTGAGTAAATGCTCTGCTCCTTGATTCGGCAGAGGGGGGAGTGTACACCTGGGGTAAAGGGGCATGTGGTCGGCTTGGACGGAAAGAAGAGGATTCTGGGAAACCAAAGGCAGTGCAGCTTGATGAGAGCCACCCTTACACTGTCACGTCAGTGGCTTGTTGCCATGGAAACACACTGTCGGCTGTGAAACATAATGTGTAGCCATAATTTCTTTTATGAATGTTAACAGTTCTTGAATAGACATTTATTGTAATTATCTACTGTTGATTTGGACTTACAAAGGTTGTTGTCATTGTTAAAACACACTGACTATATTCTCCCTCATAATTTCTCTCCTCAGCTTTTTTTGAAGAGCCCGTTCCAAAGTGACATCACTGCCTCTGCCCAAATCACTGCACACACTCAGCTCCTGTCCATGAGGACACTAGTGTGGATTCATTAAGAATTTTAAGCTATGCAGTTGTGTTAATAATGTAACAGACACTGTATGTAAAGCTTTTTATAACAACAACAACAATTATTATTATTATTTTTATGTAGCATTGTAAATAATGCCTGGTTTCTCAACAAGGTCTGACTGCCTTGAAGAAAAACACAACAAAACAACTATATGAAGATAATTATGTGCTGCTTATGTTAACACATAATTTAACAACAATTGAAACTGTTAAAACACAGTTTCTAAAGTGTATTGTAAATATGTTCCTGGGCATTACAAGGGTCCTTGTGGACAAAAATAAATTATTTAAAAAGTATGTTAATTAATTGCACGTGTTAATTAATATTACTCAGTACTTAAATATATATTTACACTGTAACAAGGACACCTTAAAGCAGTGTAATCAAAACTACTATTATTTTATAGTTAGAACAACCACAAAAAATATTAATATTAATGTATATCAAAAAGCATACTCGTACTCAGATAAATACATGGATGAATACCATCAACATGGCAGGATACACAGAGCTCGTGCGTCCATCATGATGTAATTCTTGTGCAATATGTGATGCTCACAAAAAAGAAAATAGTGTATAGTGTGGCTTTTGTTTTTATATGATATGAATATCTGACGAGACTTTAATATGTTTAAATGAAGCCGAACTATTAAATAGTCCACCTCGAATAAACTATATAAATCTAATTCCATCTTCTGTGCTGTTGTTCTGTTGACGTAATGTCTGCTCTTGCACGGATCGCGCGCGCTTTCCACCGTTAGAGGGAGTCGTTGGCCTAACTTTTTGCAACCTTTTGTTACCAACAATCCAGTTATTGCCTTTGTATAGATGTTTTTAATAATAAAAATGTTTTTAATAAATACTTTTTATGTAGTTTTATTAGTTGACGTTCTAAATTAGCATTTATATGTATGTACTTTAAATATTTTTCATATTAATGTAAAATTGTGCAGCGATACAACTCCTATACAGTTATATTCAAGGTATTCAGGCTGTGAATAATGAGGAGAGGGGATTTTTATGTAAGCACAAATATGTTTTCATGCAACCTTTTGTTAAGCACAAAGATTGCCTGCTGAAAATAAATACATGCATACATACATACATAAATGCGCAAGCTAAAATCAGCCTAAACTGACTGGCTGCTTTTAGATAATAGCTAATTTGCAGGCTGGTTTTAGAGGAGGTTGGACCACTTCTTTAGCTGCTAAGACTGGCACTCATTCTGAAACAATTAAAACCAGCCTATGCACGTTGGCTGGTCTTAGCTGGATTAAGCTGGTATTCCAGCCTGGCCAAGCTGGTGTTCATCTGGTTTTAGCAGGTTGGCCAGCTTGTCTTCTAAGACCAGCCCGAGCAGCTAAAGAAGTGGTCTAAACTTATCTAAAACCAGTCTGCAACCAACCAGGCTAGACCAGCCAAAACCATCTTAGGCTGTTTTTATTCCGAAGTGATATTTTGGTCATTATTTTTAATTTGATAAAACATGCACACATCGCAAGCATACCACGTTTCGATAAAAAAGGTTGAGAGAAGACCCTCGAGATAAATCCTGAAAATGATTTACAGTAAAGCATCTAAATAATCCCCTTACTTGTTACAATCCTGTGCACAACTGTAAATAAGCTTGCCTTTCTGATTTCTGCAAGGCTGAGAGAGATTTAAATTAGGCTCCTCCCTCATGCATAGTGGGTGGGGCTTTATATGGCCAAACAGATGGGATCCGAGCTTTGTCTCCAGGCTGTCAGTGTTATTCTGGACAGGCGCTGTGAACGTCTCTCATCATCGAGCACTAGCGCTGCATTGACAGCCTCATCCCACAGACAGCTCAGGGTTTCAGCTGTCACCCTGATGTTGGATCGAGCCGTGTTGTTCGAAAGAGAAAGCTGAGACGGAACAATAACGACGGGAGCTCGCGCGTCTTCGGCAAGTGAATATCAGCTTTCGTGAAGGACTCTTGTCACCGCGCCTTTCCAAGCGGAGGACAACAAACGCCAGTTCCTATAGACGCTTACTGTAAACACCAGCAATGCCGGGGTTTGACTACAAGTTCCTGGAGAAGCCCAAGAGACGCTTTCAGTGTCCTCTGTGTAGCAAAGCAATGAGGGAACCCGTCCAGGTTTCCACATGTGGACACCGATTCTGCGATACCTGTCTTCAGGAATTTCTCAGGTAAGGAGCAACATCTGACAAACACATACTGTGTATTTTGCGTAAGGAATGAAGCGTGACAACAACAACAGAGGATACACAGAACCAGTGTTTGAAACGATGGAGTCTGCGGTGTAAAACACTGAAGTGGGAATGATAAACAGCTTGGTCAATCATCGTTTCAACACGCGCATGTCAGTCATCTGCGCTTATTGACAGTTTTAAATCTGCCCGTGGGCCTTGAGTTGATCTGGCAACCAATAGGATGCCAGGGATGTTTGTATGCAAATACATATGCAAATGAAGTTAGTTTGCTGTAGCGTCAGGAGACAAATACTGACAGATAGAGCACGTGTTCGCGAAGGAAATGCAACATGATGCATTTAGAAAAGAAAAGGAAAGGACAGGTGGGTGAACAGTTCAATGAAATCACAATATCAAACATCTAGACTTCAACATCATGGCAATAGCTATATGAGAGCAGTATTTGTTTGTAGCACCACAGCGGAGCAGTTCCTGTCATTAAGACTAGTAAATAGTAACCTAAAATGATAACGTTATTTACTGGTTTTATTCATTTAAAAAATATTATTTAACATAACTCAATCAACCTATATACATTAGTTCATACCAGCAAACTCATTTGTATGGGTTAAGTCAAGTAGAAATAGCTCTTTAAGGTAACCGGTTCCCAGTGTACTTGTGGAGAATGTAAATATTTTGAATGTTTTTGAGTAAATATTTTGCTTTAGTACATCCAGTTGTGGGCTAGCTAAATAAATGTGGGAGAAAAATATTTTCAGACCTGTGTGTGTGTGTTCAGGTGGTAGAGACTCTCAGCTCTGGCCCTGTCTGTCATTTTGACCCTAGGCACTACAAGGCTCTTGGAGAGGGCGTCATGTTGGATTAGGAAGTGAATCCTTTATTGGAATCGGTGTACTGAAAGACTGCCGGATCGCTCGCTCGGCACTAATTTGTGTTATTTGCAATTTGTTTGCTAGGTTGTGTAGGACCCATGTAGCAATGCATGGAACAGAGATGCTCAAATTGAAAAACAAGTCATGTGAAAAAAACCTTTAAGCATCTTTATGTTCTGCTATAGAGTGTAATGTTTATTGTCTGCATTGTGAAGTAAGTGTCAGTGTAATAGCTTTCATTTTTATCTAGCAGGAAATTCTAAACAAGTACATTTACAGTATAAACCAACTGCTTAGTCATGCATAAATAAAAATGAAAAATTCACTGTAAAGAAATAGGTTTTAGAAAAATAAGTGTTGGTACTGCATACACTACCATCCAAAACTTTGGTGTCAGTAAGACTTTTAAATATTTTTAAGTCTCTTTTGGTGCCCAAGGCTGCATTTATTTGATAAAAAATACAGTAAAAACTTTAATATTGTGAAATATTATTACAATTAAAAAAAAATGGTTTCTATTGTAATATATTTTGAAATGTAATTTATTCCTGTGATGAAAAGCTGAATTTTCAACATCATTACTCAATTCGTCAGTGTCACATGCTTCTTCAGAAATCATTCTAATATACAGATTTGCTGTCCAAGAAACATTTATTATTATCAGTCTTGAAAACAGTTGTGCTGCTTAATATTTTTGTGGAAACCATGCTTCATTCTACCCTTGCCAGCATTATAAATGTCTTTACTGTTACTTTTGATTAATTTAATGTGTCCTTGCTGAATATAAATATTAATATTACAATTTTTTGAACAGTAGTATATATTTTAGGTGAGTTAACTGGATGCCTCACGTGAGTCAGATTTGGCCCGCGGTTTGCCAGTTGAATAGGATGTTACTGTACACATTACACATTGTCAGGCATTAGTTCAAATAGATTACATTATGCCCTCTTAAACGTTGTACACTAATAGAATACCGCTGTATTTATATTTAGAACATTGACAGATTATCATATCATGCCAACACTGATATCCGGACACAGCAGGGAACATGAGAGCCTGAATTGATTTTTTTTAAATATATGATAAATTCAACAGCAACAATGGCAAAGTGCGAGTCACGGATAGGGCGAAGATCTTATCTAGATTTTCCACATATTCAAACTGGTTTTGATTCTTTCTTGTCTGCGTGTTGTGGAATATAAACAGAACTTGTGCTGATGCTCTGCTCTGCTCAAAGATAAAAGGTCACAGGGTTTGAATGTCCACTATAGACTCTCACAGAAACCCTGAATTAACATGTACATTTTTGGATAGAGGGAGGAAAAAGGAAGCACATGATGCATTTTGCCTAAGGCTCTTTGTGTTTATGTTTGTTCTATTCTCAGTAAACCTCTTTCCTCTCACGCCTACATAGCAGAAAGTTTCTTCTAAAACGTGAAGCTGTGCTCAGTTTTCTTTTTTCTCAAAACTGCTTGAGATAATACAAATACAAGACGTGCTGTGGAAGACTAAATGAAAGCAGACAATTCTTATGAATCATCAGGTCATTATTGTGTCACTGGGAAGAAAGCCAATCTATGTTTTTACTTTATAAGTAACTTTTCTTTACCAACTTTTGTCACCAGCTAATGAGTGACTTTTTAACACTAGTTAAAGCTGCGCCTATTTAGAGTGTACTGTGCCTATTATACATAAACCAGCATTTCCACACATTTGGCAAATTGCTTTTTTGCAGTAATTCATGATTTTTGTGAGTAAGGATATTTAAAAAAGAGACTAGATGCACAAATTGCAATTTCCAGAATACTCATATGCAAATTTCTTGTGTCTTTGTCAAATCGTTCAGATCAGTTTTGCGAACTGATTCAACTGATTCATTGAAAAGATCCGATTCAAAAAAATGGAATGCTGTTCGTGACTTCACCATAAGTCTTTTGAAAATTCTATGCATAGCCCTTCATTGATTTGAAAATGATTTACATTAAAACTTCATTAAATTGAATCTCCACAGAATGAGAAATTAATCTAAACCAGGGGCCCGGGGCCCACTAGGGGACCTCAGCAAATTTACAAGGGGGCCTCAAGAAGATCAGAATCAGAACTTAATTGGTAGCATGTTTAGTTGTTAGTTATATGAAATTTGTGTATTTTGTTATTAATTATTGTGTCTTTTGTTGTCCGTAAGACTTTCGTTCATCTTCAGAGCACAAATTAAGATTTTTTTCGATGGAATCTGGAGCTGTCTGACCCTGCAAAGACAGCAATGCAACTGAAATGTTGCCAAGTCCAGAAACGTAGCAAGGACATCTGTAAAATAATCCATGTGACATCAGTGGTTCATCCGCAATTATACGAAGCTACGAGAATACTTTTTTTTTATTCAACAATTTTTATTCAAATTCAACAATGACAGTGTTACGCCGATATGCTGTTTCCATTCAGATCAAATCACAACAACGTGGGAAACAGTTCCGGCGTGACGCAGCTGAGATATTCTCCAGAATGGCACCAGGGTGATGCGGAGGAGACAAATTGTTGAATAAAAAAAAAAGTATTCTCGTAGCTTCGTATAATTGCGGATGAACCACTGATGTCACATAGATTAATTCACAGATGTCCTTGCTATGTTTCCGGACTTGGGAACATTTCAGTTGCGTTGCTGTCTATGAAGGGTCAGACAGGTCCAGATTCCATCAAAAATATCTTAATTTATATTCTGAAGATGAACGAAGGTCACACGGGTTTGAAACGACATGAGGGTGAGTAATTAATGACAGAATTTTAATATTTTGTTGAACTAACCCTTTAAGATAAATATGTGCTTTGTTGACATTGCGTGATAACCGTGCATTCTCTTCTTCATTGTTGTGTACAGTACACATTCAAAGTTATTCCATCCGTTACTCCAGTCAGCCTCTGATCAGTTCAGACCTGCCGTCACATTGGGAAATTTTGCCATATGTGTGAGGATTTACATGGGTTATGCTCAGCTATGAATCACCGTCTCCTGTGTTTGAACCATTATTAGAAAAGGGCCTCCAGCTACTTCAGGTTGAGTTTCATGCTGCATGCACACCTATAGACTTGCCTTGTAAAAGTCTGTTTCAGATTCAACCCTGAATCATCTCAATCAAACGCCATTCACTTGGATTTGTCCCATGCACATTGACGGACTTTGACTTTGCCCCCATGTTGGTTTATTTGTGTGGTAAATGGAGCGTGTTTCTGCTGAAGGAGGAATGCGTAAGGAAGTCGGTCATCTCAGAAGGTCTAATCAGTGCCGGGAGGTTCAGGAGGGGCCGACCCTCAGGCCTTATCACTCCGGCAATCAGCTCGAGTCACATGACCGAGACACTAATGCAGAATAGGCGAACCTTGAGCTGAGGGCATTTGGTTCACTGCCAGCACACAAAAGAGGTTCTCATAATATGGGCTTACATCTCTGAATGCACATACAAGGGCACCCTTTATGCCATTAAGCAATGGTTTAGATGAGTTAGACGAGTCAAGTCAAATAAACTCCTGGATTTTATCATGTGGTGCTTTGTGAGATAGTGGTCACTAGTTTGTAGTCTGTTATTCAAGCTTTAGCTTTGTTTGTTTAGTCTCTGAACTTCTTGTGTACATATTCTACTAATACTTATGGACTTCCATGCTTTTTTGTAGTACAAATAGATAGTGCTTTCCATGGTTGTAAAAGTATAATAAAATATAAAAAACTTATTTTATTTCAGCTAGTTACAAAGGCAACATTTCTCATTTTCATTCATATTTAATTTAAAACTAAAAATGAATAAAAAGCTGCATAGACATAATTAAAAAAACTTAAACTAATAAAAATGACAAAAACACAACTAAATATTTTTTTTTTTTAATTAAAATATGTATAAAAATAAAAACTTACTCAGAATATTGATAAAAACTAAAATAGTTTTCATATCGATTTGGGACACAGCTATTGATTCCAGTAGAATTTGATGTTAGCATGTAGCCATGTTAAAATGCAGCTACACTAACAATGTGACACTCTAATAAGCATAGAAATATATTGAACATGAAAGTATTAAAATAGTGTAAATTTGTCAGGGTTTTTTATTAAATTGACTTTTTTTTTTGTTACTTCTCAGCACTGAAATAAATTTCGCAGAAAGGTGATTGCCATCTTAGATGGATTTTTTCATTGCACTTTTCACAGTGCATTCTGGGATTGCCTTCTTTGCAAAGGATAAACATGATGGTGCTTTAGAATGTGGCCAAAACAGTAGCTGCGTCCTAAACGGCATACTGTCTACTAGGTACTACATTTGGTTTAAAACTTACTTTGCGACTGTTAAAAAGTAAGTTATATATAATATGAAAATGGGGACTATGGATAAAATTTGGATGTACTGCTTTCGTCATGTTATATCACCTACCAGCATCAGCTGGGTCGCTTCACTGCCATTCACAAACCCTTTCCCATGGCCTCAAGGGACAGTAAAGTGTCAGATGTGCACCTCAGAATCTCTGCTTTTCACCTACTGTATTATGGGTATAATAATTTCACATACTATGGTAGGGAGGTAGTCATATTTGGTCACAGTGAATGTATCTTAAAAGGCAGCATGATTTTTCTACCTACCTTGATAAACATGGTGTCTAATTAGGCAGCTCACTAGGTTTTGAAACAAAGCCTTTGTTGAACTAAAAGTTTTCCTGCAAACATTTGCTTCACATGCCGCTCCACACATCCATTAAAATTAGTCGTCCAACTTACTCTAGTTACTAATCTGCTAAAAATGACAAGAACTGCATATTCTGAGATTTATAAATAGAAATACATGACAAGGCCACCATTCAGAAGCCACTTGTATCCAAAGTACAAAAGGTGACTGTCCTGGTCTAAGGAGCATAAAACATTCACTTCTCTATTAAGCTTCAGTTTTCACAGCCTAGTTTTCTCAAACAGAATGTCTTTTTTCCTAGAGAGTCTGAATAGAGTCCTCTGTGTCTTGTATTGAAGTCAAGTCCTCCTGCGTTCTCTTGAGAGCTGATGGTCTGCAACATGTGCACACTGAAGCCTTGCAACGGAAGGATGGGTTTAACCGGGGTAGAACTGGGTAACTGGTGACAGGCAAAGTGGGAAAAGAAAGACTGACTTCTTTTCAGCCATCTGTGTGAACAACATCTTTTTTAGATTAAAGCTCAAATTAATTGCCCTCTGTTCATTGAGATACAAAAAGGAGCCTCTTTGGCCTGTCACAGATAGAGTGAGTAGTTCTCTGAGCAAAGGGAGATTTAAGGGAAGCATTGGTGCCCAGTACTGAGAGGAAGCCAGGGTGGGTATGGCAGCCTGGAGTCTGAGTCCCTCTTCAGGATTCATGCCACTGAAGCAGATGAATAGTGACTGGGCATCCTCTCTCACTTCCTGCCCAGCCTCATCAAAGACCCTCACATCCTCTCACAGGTGCCACTGGCCACAGAAGTCATCCAGCCAGGCTCATTTGTTCGCTGGGTCAGTGACACATAAGATCTGAGGAGGCAAATACTGTTTAAGAAAAGTAAATGAAATGACTGCAAAATTATTGTGTGGTGTAACTGTCAAGCAAAAATGGATCATATATTTTTGATGCATACACATCAATCTTTATTATTATTATTTTACTTTTTTTACTTTTTTTTTTTTCTGCATGTTGGTCACACCGCATGACTTGGTGTGCAAATGTTTTACACTATTAATACAAAAGGTTTACAATATTAATAAGCACTGTAGCAGTTGTCTTAGAATAAGTAATAATACATTATGTCAAACTAATTAATAAGGTTTTCTTAAGAACTTTTTTTTTTCATTATGATATCAGGACAGTTGTATCATGCTGACTTTTTTACTTGATGCTCTCAAAAATATCATTTTAATTCAGAAATGTAAGACAAAGGTTTTTTTTTTTTTTTTTTTTTAAATCATAAATTATGTGATATTATAATAAGAATAAGAGAATATAATTAATTTTATTTGAAAAATTTAAAACATTGTCCTCATAGAAGTGGTGCATTCAAGCCATTGTATGCATGAATTATATTTGTAATATTTATGATTTTTTTTCCCTGCATGTTGATCACACCACATGACTTTGATTTGGTTAATACAAGTGTTTCAAATGTTAATAAGCAATTTTGTTAAAATATTTTTTGAGGCAGAATAAGATTGTGCCAGACTACTTTACTTTGTGCCAAAGTTTTTGTTTTATCAAGAATTGAATTCTTATAACTAGGCTGTTTTCATCATTATAATATCAGGTCAGTTGTGCCACCTTCATATTTGAACTTTTTGCTGCTCCTAAGAATATCTAAATTAATTTTAATTTAAAACATTCTCATGATATAAAAGGTATATTAAAATCATTGTACACATGAATTGTATTTTTGAATAAATAGAACACTAAATAGCATCATATGAGTAACTCAGCCCCGAAGAAGAGCTGAGATATTTCACACAGTTGTATGTTTGCCAATACATAGTGGAGAGAAAGTTAGCAACAGCGTAATATTGATTTGTCTTCCTGAAATAAACTGTGTTGATGAGTTGCTGCTTCAGACTGCGGTCCAACAAATGAAAATGCCTCGGGTGCTTCACTGTCCTAATCCACATATATGTTTCCACAACTTCAGCCGAGGGAAAGAAAACAACCAGGAATGCTCATTAGCCCTGTCAAGTAAATTCAAATCAATTCAGCAGATAAAGAAAACAAGCACTACATAAATGTGTCTTTGAAACGAATCTGAATTTGACGTCAAGCGACTTGTGAGGTTTACAGCAATTTAATATCTTTGTGAAGACCCACATACATTGTTTTCTCAGATGAAAAACTGAGATCAGATCCTGGCCAAGTGATGTCATCGAGAGGGGGCGTTTGGGGAGGTTACACCTCAGTCCAGCTGTGAATGGGACGTTATGGACTGAAAGTTCTCCATCCGTTCCACACAGCTGCAAGCTGATGTTGGCTGAGGCTGTTACTGAGAAGCTTGCATTTCATTTAAATGTTTTGCATCAGTGCTTTGGTTTGAAGTGCCATAAGGCTTCTTTGTTAATTGTCATCGAAGAGGGTGTTATTAGGACCTAAAGGGCTTGTTCAATGAGGGCGACACAAAAAGTGGACGAGCTCTTAACATTCCTGACTGGATTTTCTGCCCTATTCAGATATCCATCGTTTGCAAGCGCATAGACAACATTCCTTTGTGAAAAACTGTGGTGCTTGACGGCCTTGGACGCTCACTGGGGCTCATAAACAAAGTGGATAGAACGCTTTGTGGGGATCTGGGACTTGCCCTGGCATGCTTGTATTTAAAGAGAAATCATGCAATCTTTACTCCCCTTGAGTGCAGATTTGCAGGGAATTTCAGTTGTGTAGTAAAGAACATAGTCACTCGCTCCATGCATGCTGAGACCAGCTTGCTTTAACCTATACCTGTCAGAAACACTTCACCTGACAGGAATCAAACAAGAAATAATCTGCGGTACTTGTTAAGGCAAACACCACTATTGCTCATTCTTAAGAAATGAACAAACCCCTAACTCTAGGTATTGAAAACACTGTCCACACTATGTGCTTTGATACTTCAAATTGTGTGGCTTGTTGAGGAGTTGTGATTTTTGTCTTGCAGATGATAAAACTGATGAAACTTCATAGATTTACATTGAAGGAGGGATTTGAGATATCTAGAGTAAAGTAGACACTCAGCAGTGGGCTCTTTTGACTTACAACCACCCAGAACTCCCTAGAAACCACATAGACATTCTTCTAAAAGTATCCAGAACACCTTAGCAACCTCATAGCTACAGTATGTATTGGGAACCATTCAATGTTTTAAAAACAACCATCTTGATCATCTTAAGCCTAAACTGGTTTGCTGGTCTTGCCTGGTCTGCCAGAAGACATTTATTTTTATTTTTCATTTTTACAATAAAAGGGATTGAACAATCAGTTTCAGTAAATGATATTGAAATGAAAGATGAAATAAGATATAAATATTAAATAAGAAAATAGAAATGTTGACTGGGCAAGTTCAAGTTAAAGTACTGAGTTTACCTAAACTGAAATAAAAATACATTAAAGCTAAATAGAAAAAAAATATATGTATATGTATACATGTTTGTGTTTGTGTGTGTGTGTGTGTGTGTGTGTGTGTATGTATGTATGTATGTATTACAAATAAAACTAAAAGCGTTTAACAGAATTAATAAAACATAAAGAAACAATTAAAAGATAATTGTAAATATACTATTATAGTATTTAATAATATAAATAATACTAAAATAACACTTTTGACCACCTTTGGCTTTCAAAAACAGCTAAAACATTTGGATGAGCTGTCCATTTAAATCAGGTAAGACCAGCTCAAATCAGATAAGACCAGCAAACTTTATAAGGCTGGCTTTAGCAATTTTTTCAGCAGGGCTCTTAACAATGAAAAAAAATCTAGTTTTAAGCAGTCATATTTTGTGTTGATTGTACTTTCAGCACTTTGTTTCAGATTTACAAAGCTATTTTGGGATAAATTGCTCATTTATAGTTTTATTTTATTATATTTTACATGTGAATGAATTCAGTTAAATGCTTTGTGAAGTATCCCTGTAACAGGCGGTTGAAGGTCATTTGGAGCATCTAGATGCAATTAGTTTCTCTCGGCTGAACGCTGTGCTAATGTCTAAATCCCAGTCCCATCCTGTTCTGCACACGCAGCTTGTGTGTTTTTCATTTTGCTGGAACTCCAGCATGCATCATCTCGTCTTCATCCAACATGTAACATGGTTTAATCAAAACTGAATGCATTTGCATGGACTCTGAAGGGGTCTCAGACAGCTGAGAGAGCACTGGTGTGAGAATGCAAGCCGTTGTGTAGCTGACAGGCAGGCATTTGAAGAATCTGCTGGTGAGGGGAGCAGCTGGGGTGGCCAGATCTTGAGGAAGGAGGAGGGCACCTGTCTCAGTGAAAGCCTCTCTTTTAGAGCACAACAGGTGTTGGCAGAGTGGTTGAGCTCTTCGGTTTAAGCGTACACTCATTTGGTGTTATTGACTATCAGTTCCGGAGGCCGGCTGGATTGAAGGTCACAGCCATTGGTTCTCCTTTGTGAAAGAGGCACTGTGGTGGTTTCCTTCCTGCTTTACCCTGCGCAGATCCGCTCTATATAGCAGCTCAAACTCACGCTCCCACGTCCCAACTCGGCTCAAAAGTGACACTGATCCCATGAAAGAGGCCGGAGAAAGCCACTTCCTCATCTTCAAGGCCAGGCATATGGAAGGTTCCTTCTGCTAGATGAGAGAGACGTTAAAGAGCTTGTTGTTTGAAGTCATTTGCTGTGAACTGCTGCTCCATGTCTTTAAGTCTCCTTATTTGGCTTTTGAAAGGACCAACAATGGTAATTTTGTGTACTCATGTTTATCATTATTTTCATTAATAATTATAAAAAATAAAAATAAAAACATTCTGTGGTATAACAGACTGATTTCCTGCATGGTTGTGCTACTGTCATGTTTCGCATATCATTCTGCAGTCTATTTTTTTCTTTGCAATATATATGTAATATAAGAATTTAAATGCAAATCTATGTATGTATTTATTTATATATATATTTTTTATATTTAATGTTAAAATTTTATTGGAGTTGTGTGTGACAGTTTGAAATTACTTTTTCCACGTCTTTCCTGTGATATAATTTTCTTTTCACATTATTGTTATTATTATTATTATTATTATTAAAAATTATATATTGCATAAATTGTAAATTATATTTTCATATATCTATAAATTATATATATAATTATATATTTATATATATATATATATATATATATATATATATATTAATAGCTTAAGATAGACACTTTTAATGTTTTAATACTTTGAATATATTAAAATTTATTGAAATAATATTTTTAAACAAAACTACTTTAAAATAATTATTACTTAATAAAGAGATTTTATCACACACACATCCTTTTTTCATTTGTAGTTGTCTATGCAGTAAGAATGCAAAAGAATGTTTAAAATCTGTGCTACATGAGAGAAAACACGAGAGCCATTTCTAGAAGAGTTTAGACAAAAGCCTTTGAGCTGTCAAAAGTCTGCTGGACGATGCAAAATTACACATTTTGCATTATCTGGTGGACCTTTGCATGTTTTACAGACATTATAACAAAGCTGGTGGAAAATCGGCAAACTCATCCCATAGATATCTATGGAAGCCTGTTTCCGCCACTGAATAAAAAATATATATAGCACTTTGTGAATTTTTTTGTTAAAGTTCTGACTTTATTTCTCAGAATTGCAAGATATAAAGTCAGGATTCTGAGAAATAAAGTCAGAATTCTGAGATATAAAGTCGCAATTTTGAGTTTTTTTCTCGCAATTGCGAGTTTGATATAAAGTCAGAATTACGAGAAATAAAATCAGAATTCCGAGATATAATTCTGAGTTTATAACAATTCTGTGAGTAAAAAGTCAGAATTGTGAGATAAAAAGTCACAATTACCTTGTTTTATTTTTTTACTCAGTGGCAGAAACGGGCTTCCATAGATATCACTGTATGTAGGATACACAGGCACAAAAATAAGAGTTCACATCATTGACCCTTAATGATATGTACAAAAAGAACACCCCATCATTCATATAGGGAACACCAGTACTGTTTCATAGCAGCAGAGCCTGTGAGAGAGGGAGAGCCGAGTTTAGCTCCGTGTGAGTGTTCACTGTCTGCGCTGTGGGATGATGGCAAGCACAGGAGTTCTAGCATGTTCTTATCAGCTACATGAGTGCACATCTAGCAGACTCGCCGCTCCCTCACACACCTCTCTCTCCAGCATAAAGAGCCTCACCTTCACCCCGTTACCATGGCCACTGAAGTTGTGGGCCTAGCCAAAGGAGTGCAGTGCACACACACACACACACACAAACACACACACACACACACACACACACACAGAATCTGTGATGAAGTGCTGACGAGCTGCCCGCTCTGCTTTCCCTGACTATCTTCCTCTAATCAATGAATTGAAAGAGGAGAAATCACATTATAATTACATAATCCTCCTACACAGGGAGTCACTGGGTTCAACGTTGGTTTTAAAAGTTTTTGAAGTCATGAACAGGAGACAGGTGGAGAGCACTCAGGAGGTGTTGTCTCGGGACGCTGGAGGTGACTCATCACATATAAGGTGCGTAGTTTATTTCCACCGGCACACGGTGACTCAGTCAGCTGATAACAAGGGTAAAATCTTTAGTTTCACAAAGAGTTTCACCTACTTTCCAGTTACTTCTACCACGCTGACTCAACTGTGATATAAAGTTTAATGCGGCACGCCGCTGTCCGTATCTGCAGAGCTGCAAGCTGGCAGTGGATTTTCTCACCCACTCTTTCTGGACGCTTCTTGGGCGCATGAGGAAATAGATGGTATAATTAGATGATGGAACTGTGCTGTTGGGGTGTGGTTGAGTTTTTCCCTGAAGCGCCTATAGAGTCGAGCTAAATCAAGCCTCCTACACAACACACACATTAGTTTATTCTTTCAGCACCTGGTGCTGTACACTGTCTCATGCAGAGAAGCACAATGAAAAGCTCTGTCCATCCATTGGGTCACGCTCAAGTCTTGCTTAAGAAGTTAATTTAGAGTTTATTCAAGCCATGGTTAGTGTGGCATAATACTGTTGGACTCACTAAGAAGCTTTTGTGTTGATGTTTAACAATATTCTTACTCATTGGATGACAAGGCAGCTATGTATTTATTGATCTATTGATCAGATTTTAAATTTGAGCTGCAATCCCTGAATATCTAATTTCCTTCTGTAGAGAGTCACTGTTGTGCTCTGAGGAGAGGAAAGTCTGTCTGCCGCAAGCTAGTGACGGACATCTCTGCCCGATAAGTATTTGTTGGCCGGGATTATCTGTCCGTTCCACCTGCTGTCATGGTAGAACAGCACATGACATTAATCCACCCATCCTCAGTCACCGGCGCTAAGGATTAGCACGCTGCTAATTTGCCTCTAGCGAAGCCCAAGCTTGTGGCGTATTTTTTGCCTCCTATTTCTTTTGTATTTTTCAGTACTGAAACCAGCCTGGAGTGTGAGGCGATCGCAAGATAATGAAAACTGTGTCGAATTTCATTACTTATGGTACACATGCTATTTTAATGCTTCACTAAGTCTATGCAGGCTAAAAGGAATCGATCGCGAACAAAGATGCAGATCATTTGATATCCACTCCTATATTTGCTGGTGTCTCTTTATGAGATCGTATCTCCAATTGCATGAGCTCCTTTATCTTTTGGACCCAACAACAAAGTTGAGAACATTTGGAACTGCCCATAAGCTTCATATCTTGCATCCAAAGCTCTGAACCTGCTCAAAGGCTCTCCAACTTACTTTTCCTCCAAAATAAACCCTCAGAAGATTGAATATATCAAGCTGTTGCGAGATTATCCAACAGACATTATCAGCTTGTTCTTAGATCTTCTCATTATGTATTTATCTCAGAATGAGCTGCGAGAGCTTCTTCTTTTCCAGCTCGCCTCATAGCCATCTCAAAACCCAGACCTTTTATAACATCTCGCCTTCCCACCGGCTGAGAAGGGCGAGAGGGGCTCGCAGCTGGAAGATAAGCCAAGAAACGGCTAATCCTGCAGTCCTTTATGCTTAAATTTTCCCTACTAATTTCCACATCATTGAACTCACAATCCTTTCAAACTGTTAAAGAGCTTTTTAATTCAGACCGGCTTTGTCTTTGTTGTCTGCATTATGTCAGTTTTAAACTTTAATCAACGCCTCAAAAGCGACAGATGTGATGTAAGAATGTGCCGTGAATGTCATTTTCATTAATTAAATGCTTTGTACTTCAGTATTTATCACATTCAGGGCTTCATCAGGCTTCGCCTTCTAATACAATGAAAGCTTGACAGATTTAAAATGTGTGGCCGCCCACTTTACTTCAATCCTACAGACCTTAGTCAGAATAGATGCCATATTTAATTTGGCACCAACAAACTGTACTGTAACATACTGTACAAGCGATGACAGCAAATGGGTCTTTTATTATACAAACGGTACATTTGTATGCACAATTATTGTACAGTTAGAATTCCACATGGTCACACAGTCTCAGTGTTTTTAGCTGTATGTGAAGCAAGAGACTACAAAATGTGAATGAATCATTCAGAATAACTCATTTGAATCACTGAAAGATGAACCACTGCAGGTTTCTAGAAGAATATAAATGGAGAGTTCACTCACAAATGTCTGTTTCTTCTGTGAAGCGTACATAGATATATGTGGGGAAAAATTTCTTTTTTCATACAATAAAAGTCAGTGGGAGTCCCATGTTGCTTTGGAACCCACTGACTTTCATTGTGTGCACAAAAACTGAACGTACAAATGTCTTCTTTTATGTTCCACAGGAGAAAGAAAGTCAAACGGGTTTGAACATCATTTCTGAGTGAACAAAATATGATCTCTTTAAATATAGTTCATATGAACTACTTTTATGGTTCTTTTTTTTTTTTAGAACTTAAAAGCCCCGGTTCTCATTATTTTGAACATTGTTCAAAAAAAAAAAAAAAAAAAACTTTTGTGTTCCACGGACACAAGAAACTCAAACGGCACACTATTCCTTTCATCTGTCATGGCCTAATGGTTAGAGAGTTTGACTTGTAACCCTAAGGTTGTGGGTTTGAGTCTCAGGCCGGCAATACCATGACTGAGGTGCCCTTGAGCAAGGCACCGAACCCCCAACTGCTCCCCGGGCGCCTCAGCATAAATGGCTGGCCACTGCTCCGGGTGTGTGTTCACGCGGTGTGTGTGTGTTCACTCCTGTGTGTGAGCACTTTGGATGGGTTAACTGCAGAGCACGAATTCTGAGTATGAGTCACCACACTTGGCTGTATGTCACGTCACTTTCACTTTTTTTTCACTTTCATTCCTTTAAGATTCCCTCATTTTATCCTCAGGAGAACTGCTGTTTTCTAGTGTCTCAAATCTTAGGGTTTACAGAAAACTGAGTCATCCATCAGATGTGCTGGTTATCCGTCCTCTCAGTATCTGGGATTAGTGTGACACTTCTTTAAGATCTTCTGTTATTTTTAGAGTTGGATTCCTCCTTTTAATTATCCCTCTTTTTTTTTTATAGTTGTATTTATCTGTGTGATTCAATTTGTTTGTTTTGAAATCGTCTTACCCGATCGTGGTAGTTAGCACTGCGATGCCCATGGACAGTGTCTCTTTTAATAAAACTGTCAGCATATCTGTGTGTCATGTGCTTGCGTTCTTCAGGAATCTATGGCTTCCCTGTAAAACATTTGCCTTCTCATGGACGAACATTCTGCAAACATCTGCCTTTTACAGAGGAAGCTAAAATTAGACTTTCCATCTGTAATTAAACAGCAAATGCAGTCTGTCGGAGGAATTTTGTTTGCCATTCATGCCATTTTTCATGATTTTGAGCCAGTGTGTGCATATGCATGTATGGTTATGTAGGAGGGAGAAAGAGAGATGCGAACAAAGGAAGTGACAGTAAACGAAGTGAGAGAAAGCAGAAAGAAAAAGAGATGACATTTCGAGTGAAGATCAAAAGCACAGGCCGTTTCACATCTGCACTTGACTGCAGCTTTTAGCACCTCTCAACACGGGCTGGTGTCTCCTTCTCACATGTGTGCAAAGTCTAATGTCGAAACACTCCTTAACCACTTTGAGCGTTCATATATGAGATCAGGCTCTTTCAAGCCACCATCAAAGCTCGCCAGGAACCATTATACTCCATTGACACCTTTTCTTAGGTTCTTCATTTCCAGGTCTAATGCCAGGCCAAGTTTACAACTGATTTTAATATCCGTCTGTATCGGGAATCTGATCAGGTGGACAGTACTAGGTCAGATGTGCCTTGTGTTCTCATCAAAGCACTTGAGAAGGTGTTTAGGACCATTGCAGCATTTATAGTGTGCACTGTAACACCAATGTGTCCTTGAAGGATTGTCTACTTATCTAAAATATTATATTATATTATATTATATTATATTATATTATATTATATTATATTATATTATATTATATTATAATTAAAGTTATTTAATATATTGTGAAAGTCAGATTACAGTATTTTAATATTTTTACAAATTATAATTTAAACTTTAAGAATTGCATTTTCAGTCACTATTTAAGAAAATTATTGCTTTAATGACAGAAGCATTGGAGCTGCAAGCACACCGCAAATTTGACATAAAGAATACCACAAATTTGCATATATTTGATTAGCAACCTACAAATAGTGCAGAATCTTGCAGAACTGGACATGTTGATTGTGCTGGACTGAGCTGGGATGAGATTATAAACGAGTGGCATCTCCATCAGGACTAATAGCAGCAGCGTGTCCCACTGCAAAACATTTAATGAGATAGAATTGATTTTCCTTTGCCTCCCTCATGTATCTGTACTCTAACCAATTACATAAAAAAGACTCCCTGAGTTAGCTTTTGCTCTCAAAACCTTTTACAGCTATGTTCTGGTGTTGAAATCAAGGTTAGGATGCCTTTAGAGCAGCCTTGATGCATTTTGCTAAGCTTGGGTGCTTCCTAAAATGTATCCATGCATTTGAAATGAATTTGAATGAATATTCAGTTCACATTGAGTCCAAATTTGAATACTGTTGTTATCATTCCCGTTATGGTGAGCAGGGTTCCATACTGCGCCTAAAACGGTCGCATTTGCGACCAAAAGTATTCATTTGCGAGTGAAGTTTTGCTGAGGTCGCCAATGGTGACTATATAAATTTACATGTTATGATTTAAAAATTTGCATGTAATTACTTTTTTCTAATTGTTTTGCGATCACATATTTTGTTATGTTGACGTAATAAACTGAGACTGAAGGGTTTTGCTTAAGTGTGAGTCCATGTGCCCTTGATGCTGCTTGTGTTAAATAACAGTACAGAATTTTGACAGGTCATTGCCCACCGTTGTGATTATAGAGTCATGCCAGAGACCATCATACATTTATAGTTGATTCAGCTTCTCAGTGCACAGAATTTGCATTATAAGTGCATATTAAAGCATATCTGCAGTGTTTTGTATCAAGGTCAAGATTATTTGACTAGGCTATTGTAAATCATGCCTAGGACACTGTAATAAAGGGTAGGCAGCAGTGAGTGAGTAACAGTTAAGTGCTGGTGTTAAGTGCTCAGCTCCTGCAGTGTTTTAAATGAACAGACATGCTGGATTTATGATGGTCAAGCCCTCATGATCTAACAACAGTCACAGTGTTGTGCTGACCTGAGCCCACCTGCGGAGCTCTGTGATTTTCACACTCAGGTGGGTGGGTGAGATGTTCCGCTATTGTCCATCCTAAAGGCCAAGTCAGAAACTTTACTGCACTTATAGTTCAGAAAAGTAAAATATGTGCTTTTGTGTTCTTTTCATACTTTGTTAATAATGAAATTAAGAGTGAACAGAAGACAATTGGGAAGCGAGAGCAGAAATGAGATCAGGAAATATGACCGGGTGGAATCGAACCTGCAAATCCTGTATGAGCGCGCGACTGGAGCTGGATGCTAACAAAGAAGCCCAAAATATATTCTATTCAAGTTTAAAATAATAAATAAAGTCACTTTGTGAGATATAAAGCCACAATTACAAGAAATTAATTCGCAAATGTAAGGTATAAAGTCACAGTTACAAGAAATAAAGTTGCAAATGTGAGATTGAAAGTGATAATTACGAGAAATAAAGTCACACTATAATAAGAAAAAGTCACAAAAGATGTAATTGTGAGAGATACAATCACATCTGTGCGATATAAAGCCCCGGTTACAAAAAAATAAAGTCTACAATTTTTACAAGAAATAAAGTAGCAGTTAGGAGATCTAAACTAACAATTACAAGGAGTAAAGTGAAAAATTATGAGAAAATTATATGAAAAATAAAGTGAAGATTATGCAGTTATGAGAAATAGGCATAAATTTGAGTCTCAGTTGTGTCATGTACAATCACATTTGTGAGATATAAAGCATATTTACAAGAAATGAAGTGATGATTATGAGACCTATATTTGCAATTACAAGAAACGGTCACAAATTTAAATAAGGAGAAATAGGGTGAAAACTATGTTTACAGTTACTGGGAATAGTTGCAAAAGTAAAAATATTTCAGTTGTGAGATATACAATCACATCTGTAAGATAATTACAAGAAATCATGAAACAATTACAAGAAATTAAGTTGCAATTGTAAGATCTAAATTAACAATTACAAGAATTTATGAGAATACAAGGAGAAATAAATTCACAAATATAAGAAATAGTTGGAAATGTGAGAAGGTCACAGTTGTGAGATATAAAGTTGCAATTGTGAGATATAAAGCTACATTGTGAGATATAAAGCTGCAATTTTGAGAAATAGTCACAGAAGTATAATTGTGAAATTTGTAGAAATTAAGTGATGATTCTGAAAAGTAAAGTCGCAATTATGATACTCGCAAATGTGAGAAATAAATGAAAAGTGATGAAAAATTTCCCTTTACACAAAATAGTAGCACATGTGAGAAATAAAGTGAAAACTATGAGAAATTATTTCACAATTGCGAGAGATAAAGTCACAAATGTTAGAAAGCTGCAATTGTGGGACACAGTATACTGTCACATCTGTGAGATATAACAAGAAAACCATATGAGAAATAAAGTCAATTACTTTTTAACTGTGAGGTAGAATTGGGATCCATCAGAAGCTTAATAGTAAAATGAACAAGAATTCTTTTGTAAGATCTGAAATATCACACTCGTGGTTCCCTGTATCCAAGTGAACATGCAGTGCACTTTCCAAGGGCAGAGATTCATTTAGCTGCCTTCATCCGTACTCGAGTGCACTAACTATTCATGTCAGTTGAATCGATGACTGTACACCTTCATACAGTTCTGTGACAGAAAGAGAGAGATATTGCTTCATAAAGAAAGCATTCAGATTCACTCTCTTCTCTCTAAGGTTCCCTTTGTTGAGCTTTCTCTACAGCGATTGGCCACTTCCCGGTGGCCTGCCTGTCAGAGAAGATGTAGAAGGTGTGAGTGCAGTGTTGTGATGCCTGTCCTCATCTATATCACTTTGCCAACGGATGGCTCAGTAATCTAACCTGGGGCCACGGCAGAGAATCTTAAGGAGTTTGGGAGGCAATCAAGAATCATTGCTAAGAAGTGAACAGCTCTGTTAATACTACAGATCTGACCCTGATGTGCCCACAGGAAGTAGAAGATGATGTTCAAGAGAGATCAGAGGGCTGTAGCTCTGTGTTAGATGAAGGGTGAGAGACATGAATATGTAATTAGCCTGCAGGCATTCTCATCTGTCCTGCTGTTACAGCACATGGGTCTTCATCTCGATTGGTCGTCTTTCTAGCAGAGCATCTGTCACTCCGGCCTGCGTGCTGGAGGAACTCCGCTTTCACTTGCCCCAGTGCTCACATGTGATTTGGAGTGGGGCAGGATATTGTGACTGCCTTATTGTATCATATTGTATTATATTTTATTGTACACTAATTTTTGAAGGTTGGGTGTTGGTAAGATTTTTTTTTTACGTTTCTGAAAGAAGTCTCACTAAGGCTGCATTTATTTGATCAAAAATACAGTAAAAACAGTAAAATTGTAAAATATTATTACAGTTTAAAATAATTGTTTTCTATTTTAATATATTTTAAAATGTAATTAATTTCTCTGATGAAAATTTCCTTCAGAAATTATTCTAATATGCTGATTTGCTGATCAAGGAATTATTATTTTTATTATTATTATTATTATTATTATTATGCTGAAAACAGTTGTGTTGCTTAATATTTTTGTGGAAACTGTGATACATTTTTGCACGATTCTGTGAGTAGAAAGTAAAAGAAAAAAAATGTGTGTGTGTGTGTGTGTTAAAAAGTATTTTAAAAAGTATTAAAACAGCATGAAAAACATTTTTAAAGAACTATTAAAACAGTATAAAATAAGATTAAAGTCTGCATGTTTATAAAATATTTTAAAATATATACTTGTTTATTTATAGAACTGTATGTTTATTTGTTTTTCTTTCTTAATGTTTAAAACTAGGGCTGTATTTAGAAAGCAGAATGAACGGTAAATATCTTCAAATATTATGTTAAACAATATCTCAATTTAACACATAAACTTTGACAGCCCTAAATATGAATTAAGGTTAGCGCTAGGGTTAGTTTTCCACACATTTTTGTGTGAGCAGCAAATTGAAATGTAAAGATATGCATTTTTCTTTTTTACTGAAAATCTCACACTTTGTCTTGAATATGTGCAAGCTGAATAAGATTTGATGTTTGGAGCAATGTTAGAGGGACTGCATGATGACAGACTTTTGATGTTTGAGTGAACTATCCCTTTAACTCAAATCTGTCAGATCAGCACTCTTGTGAAGTTAAGAGACAGAATGTAAGAGATTCCCTTATGCAAGGCTTTCAAAGCTTAGAGAAGGGGCCAGGCATCAAGGGTTTTGAAGTGTTTCTTTTATACTTGCCTTAGCATTGAAGATGAAGTGCATTTGCTGATGTTGTCCTTCTTACACGAATGCTAATACAGCGCTGAAGCATAACAATGAGTCTCAATAAATGAGTCAGTTCCTCAGAGTCAGTCCGAATTAGAGGGGTGCAACAGATGAATGTATGGCTGCCGGTTTTATCTTCCTCTCTGGAAGGAATCAGTCTGAAAAGTCATTTATTTACATGAGAGTTTCCAGTGTACCTTGCCCACCTCTCTGTCTCATGTTTGTTCATCAGTCAAGAGGTGGGCCTCTGAAAAGCTGAACAGTCCCAGTGGAACCACATTGATGGCCTAGAAATATAGTTGTTATCATTTATCGTATCAATTGTGAGTCATTAACTGAAAGGAAGCTGAAATATAAATGCATACATACATAGAAGATAAAAAAAATTAAAGTTAAAAAAGTGTACAATTTATTTTTTATTTAAAAAATGTTGTTTATTACCAAAACTTAAATATACATAAATTAAAGCTAAATATAAAGTTTAGAAAAAGTACATTTAACTGACAAAAGCATATAAAATTGCTAAAACTTCATCTGAAATTAAAATGAAAATGTACAATATTAAAATAAATGCTCATGCGAAAATTACTCTGTAATTTTATCTTCTTTTTTTTCCAGTACAAATATCTATACATTTTAAATCAAGATGCATTTTGTAGTCGGTAAGCAAACTTATATACATCAGATATTTAGTTTTGTTTTCTGAAAAAATGTATCAAAATTTATTGTTTTTCCTTTTAATTTGAAGTTTATTTTTACCCTATTGGCAGAGATTGTTTCTTGTTTTCAGCATTAACTCACCTAATTTTGATAATTTTTTCAGAAAACAAGTCATTTTGCTTTTCAGGTGAATGTATATTGATGTAAGAAAGTTCAGATATTTGTACTGGAAAACAAGACAAAAAATCTGAGTAAGGAAGTTTTTTGTACACTGTAAAATTTTCAAAGCAGTAAATAAAACTAAAGATAATTGCTGCACATTTAACAATAGTGTATTTTACTACTTCAGTTTTTCTACCTCAAAATTGTATGTTTAATTCAATGTGTTACTTGCCATTTCTTTGTAATTATGCAATTTACTATTAATTCTGAGTGAAATTTGTTTCTATGCTAAATGTTTTGCAGTGTAAATAAATAATACTAAAATAACACTGGTATGTGGCTCACACTGTAGAGTCACATTCATAAGTGCTGTTTAATAGCCTCTGTATACAGTCTGTAGGCAGTAGAGGGGCTGTATTAACATGTCTCTTGGGACGTTTCCACAGATGGTCCTTTTGGATTCTTTTTATGTAAATAACAGCACTGTGCAGTTGGACACAATGACACACACACACACACACCTCCCCCTACGGCCGTCAGTGCGATCTGCAGTCACTTCCATTATTTACCATGTGAATATTTCATGGTGACATCAGTGTTCTGGACGTCCCATGCTGCCAGAGGGGCCCTGCTAATGAGGCACGACGCCCCTCTCAGCTGGTCGCCTCACAGCCGGATAAATCTCATGTCTTTTTTTTTTTCTTCCTTATGTCCCACCACAGCGTCTTTCTCTCTGCTCCTTTTCGGCGTTGTTGTAAGCAGTTCACAACTAGGGTACATAATTAACCTTCACCCTAGTTAAAAAAAGGGCAAAGAGCCCTTTTTTTTTTTATTTCACCCTAGTTAAAAAAAGGGCAAAGAGCCCTTCTTACTCTTTTTCGGTTTACTTTTTATTTCTGTTTAAACTTAAAGTGAGAGATTTGAACAAAGCGCTAATCCTGAGCATTAGACTTGTGTGAGTTCATCATTCATGCACCATTTGTGCCACAGACATGAATAGCAGATTTTTTTGTCCCATTGATTTCATTTATTCAAATATACCTTAAAAGGTGCAAATTCATGTATGTAATAATAAGCTTCTTCTATGATGAGAATGAGAATCAAAAACAAACAGGAAATGACCTAGAAAGAAAAGTTTCTTAAATATCAGACAATTTGACCTTTTTATGACTAGGCAAGGTTAGTTTGGGTTTGATGATAAAGATGCATACACTCATGTATTCAAAGAACATATTATTAATTTTTACATGATGATTAGACTCGCCACTCATGTTTTCTTCAGGAAATCTAGTTTCCTCTTGCAATTTATTTTCAGATGCTTTTACTCTGAATCTTCTGTTTATAACAAACCTGAATCAGTTATCAGTATCTGTTTTGTTCTGTGCTGCTCAGTGAAGCTGAAAATACAACTTTCTTTTCTTCTGCTTGCAGTGAGGGGGTCTTCAAGTGCCCGGAGGACCAGCTCCCACTGGATTACGCCAAGGTAATAATGCACTCAGCGCGACTCTCTCATCCATTCTGTTGTAGAGCAGATTACAGATCAATCTCCCACAGTTATTTACATCCCAGTGGAGTTACAGGGGCCTCGCTCTGTGCCTTGATTCGCACACTGAACTTTTCTCGAGTGGCTCTGCGAGAGTGAACGAAATGCTAGTGTGTCAACAATAGCAGGCTATGTTTGTGAGTCACTGACTGCCCCGGGCACTCGCCCCTCGTCCACGCTTCTCAAACCACCCGAGTAATCACACTAATGAACTACCACAGGCCACTCATTTCCCTGGGACTGTCGAAAGGAAGGAAGCAAGAAAGAGACGTAGATGACACATAGATTAGTTCAGAATATGACAGAATGTCATATTTAATGCGGCAGTGTGGTCTTTCTGCACCACTAAAAGGAACATTTATAATGATATAAATAATGCAAGTTTATATCTAAACAGTCCTAGGTTGTTTGGACAAATGTTATTCCTTTTATCAACTTATACTAGAAATCATTTAAAAATATTAAGCAGTATTTAAGTTATTTAAACTGCCATTAATACAGTAATTTACCTGCCAAATGGTACATAATGGGACATTAAATGTGCATAAAGTAAAATATGAAATGTCCATAAATATAAAAAATTAAATTTTTAAAAATATATAAAGTTTTTTGTGTGTGTGTAATAAACAGAAAAAATTTAGATTGTAATATTGTAATTTGTGTGTGTTTGAAGTTTATATCTAAGTTCTAAGTTGTTTGGAAATAGTTTTGCTGAACTCATGTAAAATCGTTTAGCATAATTATTAATTTTAAGTTTAATTCCTACAGTAATTTACATGGCAAATAGTACATCATGGGACATCAATTGTGCATGAAACACCAAATAATAATAATAATAATAATAATAAAGTCTCCTAAAAAGTTCCTAAACTGAAAAGAGCAGGGAAAAAAATGTGTGTGTGTGTGTGTGTGTGTGTGTGTGTGTGTGTGTGTGTATAAACAAACACACACCAGGTTGAGAATCACTGAAGTATGGCAAAAATGTGTATTATTTATAAAAGAGAGTTGAGGGTTAATCTCTTCATGAAGGAGTTAAATATTAATACAGTAGCTTCCTCCTTGCAAAATATTTCAGTTAGGCAATTATACTCTGCGGTTTAGCTAATCTGCACCATGCCCTATTAAAGAAGGAATTTCACCAAATCTTTAATTAAAGTATTGGCTAATTTTTCATCTTGCTATTTAGTTAATTAATCAGGTTGAGCTGGGAAAAGTGTCGGCATTTATTAAAGAGTCATTTTTCTCCCTGCTCTAGAGAGTGAGATTTTAATTTTTCATTTTTCTATTTGGTTTATTGATTGGGTTTGAGCAATCTTAAGGTTTTGAGTATTAATTAGTTTTTTTAATGGTGGTATTAGAGATTTTAATCTAAATGAGTGATTTTAATGGTGGTGTTCATTTTATTTTTTTTTTTTTGCATGAGTCATCTTTTCCAAAAGCTTCTAATTCTAACTTCTGAGTGGGTTTGACTGGCTTCTGTAATTTTTCAGCTTTAGTGCACTAATCCGTTGAAACTGTGATTTGCATGATTTTGAAGGGATGGATTTCGATAAATTTGTATGAGTGAAATGTTTCTTGAGCAGCACATTAGAATGATTTCTGAAGGACACTGAAGACTGGAGTAATGATGCTGAAAATTCAGTTTTATCATCACAGTATTAATATAAAAAATATAAATAATTAGAATTATTATAATAATATCACAACTTATAAGAAAAATTACGCAAAATAGAATAGAATACAAAATAGAATAGACTACTTTTTTTTTTTTTTTTCATTTTATTATTTCAATATTGCGTTTGCATTTAGGTGTTTCCATGCAGTATTTATATGCAATATTTCAAAATGAGGATAAAAATATGTGGCTTTGGAAACCCATTATTAACAATGATTGACAGTGACAAAGCTGATCAGCAAGAGTTTGTAACTTTCTTGTTATTCTTGTTATTGTCGAAGCACTTATCTGCCGCTGATAAAGTTGGATATTGCAGTCAAGCAGGGACACCAACTAGCAACCAACAATTTTTCTACTGAAGACTCGCCTGCTTAAACATGATGTTGTATTTTTAGTTCTTTATATAATTTGTTGTGGTTTTTTCAATTACAAATCTTCCATAAATGTTCAGCCGTCGTGTGTGAGCCAGGATGGCACAGTTGGGAGAGTTTATCTTAGTGTGCCAGAAAACCTGTCAATGAAAATGAATTTGTATGTGTGTGTGGTTGGGAGGGCGAGGGGGACGGCTCCATATGGGACTACATGGGTGGCGAACGGCCGCGTCTGCAGTGCTGTCGTAAACGCTGCAGATCTGTCTGTACGTAAATCCTGCAGGCAGGGGATTTGGGCTGATTGGATGAAGGGAAGATGCAGTAGCCTCTGGATCTATCGTACACACACAGACGCACGTGTACGCACTTGTTTCACGGGGCTCTAGTTGAGGTCATCCATCACCGTGCAATTGAATTTGATTGTGTACCAGTGTATGTGTGTTTTGAACAAAACATTTTTCTTTTCCCAGTCTTTCAAAATTCACTTTACAGTTTTGCATGTTTTTTTTTTTTTTTTTTTAACTAACAATATAAAAGCATTAACATTCAACTAACTATGAATAACTGCATTAAATTTACACACTAAATTTGTTGGTCAATTTATTATGTCAAATGGTCATCTTTCTATGTAAATTATGCTGATTATAGATGATTACATATTACATTTTTTAATTAAATGAACATTTTGATGTGGACGTTTGAACATTTTGGTGTAAGGTGTTATAAAAAACTCAAGCAAGTTACACAATTATTATGTTTTATGGTCAATCATTTCCGTCATTTCCGAGCACTTCAATACTCACACCCATCTTTACGAATGACGTGACTTTACAGTAATTATATCAACAGACAATCCCCTTTTAGCATGGGAGAAACCATAAGCGTATACTGTGTCTGAGTTAATAAGTGAATGTTTAAATCCAGACCTCTGTCCTGTCCTTGAGTGGTTAATATATGAGTGTGTTTGAAGAGAGGAGATTATGTTGATTAATGTGTCCTTGGTGTTATGGTGTGTTATAGATCTATCCTGACCCTGAGCTGGAGCAGCAGATACTGGCGCTGCCCATCCGCTGTATTCACAGTGAAGAGGGCTGCCGCTGGACCGGCCAGATGAAACAGCTACAGGTAATGATGCTTCCACCTTTTATAATTAGTGACTCCCAGTGTAGCTATAGCAGTATTGTCTGCTAGCTAGCATGGTTGTCTCTCTATGTGACTTGTTTGAATGTTTTATAGTTGTGTTAAAGGGATAATTCCCCCAAAAATTTTAATTATATAATTTACTCTCCCTCATGTCGTTCCAAACCTGTATGACTTACTTTCTTCTGTTGAGCACAAAAGAAGATATTCTGAAGAGTGTTGGTAACCAGACAGTTGACGGTAGCCATTGACTCAATGGGTACCAGCAACTGTTTTGGGTGAACCAGGTAAATCTGGCCTAAAATGGGAACTGTGTCACTATAAATATATACTACAAAAGCATACTTGTCTGTTTCTTTCCCAGAGCCACTTCTCAACCTGCGCCTTCAATGTGATCCCCTGTCCCAACCGCTGCTCCGTCAAGCTGACGCGCAGAGACCTGCCCGAGCACCTGCAGCACGACTGTCCCAAACGCAAGGTCAAGTGCGAGTTCTGTGGGAGCGAGTTCACAGGAGAGGCCTATGAGGTACTGCGGTCAAATCACAACCGAAACCGTTTTTATTGGGCACTGCAGGAATGAGTCACAATATGAATTAGCATTGAAGTCATTGGGGTTTTGGTTAAATGCTGAAATAAGGTGTGTTCAACACAAGCTCAAGATATTTTCAGATTTTATCCTACAATATTAAATACTATTCTATTTTATGGCTATAAAATAAATTCAGTAATACCCCACATGTAATAATTTTAAGCTTTTATGTGTCTTGAAAAAGACACTTGCTAATTTGCTAACAAGTGGCTAAATGGGATTGTTACAACTAGATTGTCTATACTCGCGCACTTGCAAATTATTCTAACTGAAACTTTCCATCTTGTGAATTTTAAATAAAATCTGAAAGTTTGCTGGAAGCTTTCACAGCCTAACTTTAGCTTTCACCTTATGATTTTATTTAGGCGTTTATAAAAGTCGTGTTCATTTCTGAAAGATTCTCTTGATGAACAAAATGTGTTGGACACAGAGCTTATTTTCCGCCAATGGAAAAATCTAATTGGCTTTTTGTTGAGGGAACCTGTTAACGTCATCCATGCTGTAATCTATTGTTTAAAATATTAGCCTTTTGGATGCATTAGCACATTATCAAAGACATATTAGTTTTCTTATTTGATCATTGTCTGTTTAGTGCTCTATAATAATTAATTCTACGCAAAGATTGAGGCTTGTGTGCTTCTCCATGTGGTGTAGTTCTGAAATGTGTGAATTCATTATTAGCAAATTGGCAACTTGATCTTGTAGTAGCACTAGAACGTTGGTAGTTTGCTAATAAAGTGGCACTTATTTATAATATAAACCTCCCAATGTATAAAAGAGACAATTAAGGCTTTTTTATTGCATTTTATGGAATCTTTCTTTTGTGTTTTGTGGGTAGGCTGCAAAATTGCACTAAATTGTTTCAGTTTATGATTAAAGAACCTTTATTTGGAATTTTCTGCTTTTATGGTAAGTGGTTTGTTTTTGCATCATAAAAGTGCTTGCAAGGCAGATATGATATTGCACAAGCATTCTAGTTACAGCTGGAATACAGTAGATGACTTTTGCCCTAATTTGCAGTCTGGGCGAGTCATGCTTGTTGCCGAAAATCAGAGCCTGTCTGAAGATTTTGGGCAGTCAGAATTAACAGATCGCATAGTATATGATGGTCACAGACTGTGATTACATCCAGACAGAAGATTCCAGTAAACAGTTCTTAAAAGAATCATTTTTCTTAGTGTGAAGAAATTTTTAATAATCTAAAGAACATTTTTACACTTTAAAGTACCTTTTGCACAATTTTGATGAGATTCCATAAAAATTTGAGGTTCTTCATAGAAGCATAGATGCCAATAATTCTACACTGTAAAGGCTGTGTCAGGATGATGGCTGATAGTTCAGTAGACAAAAAAAAAGCTAATCTGATGCTGCCAATTTGGTTATGCAGCACCTAAACTAGTCTACAACTTTAATGCTGTTCTTTTCTTGCTTTGCAAGCAGTAGTTTTATCTTCAGGAAATGCAAATCTAGTTTATTTTTTTCCTCTGACATCTCAATCTCCTTTCGTGTCCCTCAGAACCACCAGGGCATCTGTCCGCAGGAGAGCGTGTACTGCGAGAACAAGTGTGGTGCAAGAATGATGAGGAGACTATTATCCCAGCACACCATGACCGAATGCCCCAAACGCACACAGCCCTGCAAGTACTGTGGCAAAGAGTTTGTCTTCGACACCATCCAGGTGAGTGACACAGCACAGCAAACCTCTACACCCAAATCATTCAGCGCTCTGACTTCAGCTGCTGCCCTGCATCTGTACGACAGAAAAATGGATGCAAATAGTGTTGGTTGTTGATCTTTCTATGCGCACGTCCAGCGGCGAGTGTGAATGGAACAGTAGCCGCTCAGTGGTGAATTAAAGGGGTTTTGAGGCTGCACAGAGTGGGATGGCAGTGGGCCTGTGACTACATAAACACTGGCTTTCATACTAAATTCTGGGTTTGGTGCCAACCACAGCTTGGGCTGGCCTAGCTTCTTTTTATAACACCTGCGTTCACACACATAGCGGTATACATCCTGAAAACACTGTGAGATTCAGCTGCCTAGCTAATGGACACACCAGCTCTGTCCCGAAGCCTAGTGCACTGCCTCGCTACATCTGTCATGGAACCTCATAAGAGACCAACTTGAAGCGCTCTGCAAGAGAGACTAGACTTGTTGTTGATTTCAGTGAGTTCTGATGTTTGTATGTCTCTATGCTAACAGGTTGATAGCCTACTAAGCATAAAATGCAGAAGACACTAATATTTTGTAAATAAACTATTTTTAATTACACTGAATAGGGCTGCAAGATTAATCCAAATAAAACCATGATTGCAATGTGCCTTAGTGTGATTATTAGATCTCAACTGTGTTCGTTTACATGCGAGCAGCTCATGATCCTGTGTTTTCAGTGTTTCAGAGCAACTCGGTTCGCAGTAAATGCTGCTCCGCATGAACTCTTTGTATCTGCTCTAAGTTTGGGTCACTTATAATATGCATTTGGAAACGCAACATGCACAAACCATTTTTCCAAACTTGTAATGAGCAGAAGCACTTACAAACTGGCCATTGTTAACAGAAGAGACACTTTAACATTTCTTTGCGTTTTTATTTATTTGTTTTGACAAAATAAAAGCTCAATGATTGAACGTTCGAAAATGCATAAATGAAGAGAGGCAAAAATATTAGTGTTATAATTTTGGAGTTGTACTGTAAAATAAAATTATTATTATTATTCAATTAATTTTCTTAAGTATATTTAGATTTTACAGTGAAATATTATAATAGTTTATTAATAAATGAGTTACACATTTCTTGTTTAGTAATATTATATAATATTATATTATCACAAAATTGGAGCTTGAGTTTTATTTTTCACAATCAGTTTTTTTTTTTCTGAAAAGTGCAATTCGCAGTTGTGAAAACATTAATATTTTTTCCCAAATTGTGCAGCCTTAACAGTGGTCTAAATTTAGTGACAAGCTTCAGTATTAAATTAAGAATATGTTTGTTTGCATTTATCATTTATGTTTACATTTCTTTAGTTGAATTAATTATGAGCACAATGCATTTCTATGTATGCAGCCTGACAGTTTGGTTAAAATGGGGGATCTTAGGAGGTGGCATAATTAAGTGGCCTACCTTTTTGAACAGCCTTTGTGTTATGAACGCCTATGATACCTTAAAATACGGTCTTCATAGGCACCCGTAGGTTTTTAAACTGAAAAGCTGGTTTAATTTCCTCATACAGAGGAGGATTCACATTTCGTGTGCTTTTTGATGCATCATTTATGACTGATATTTGACCTACGCTTTAATCCAAAGCCTAAATATTTATCAGTATGTGTTTCCTGGGAACTGAACCCATGACTTTGGTGTTGCTAGTGTCACGCTCCAGCAGTTGAGCCACAGGAACACAAGTGCAGTGATTCTTATAGATGATCTCATGATGATTTCATGAATCCATGCATATTTTAGTTCTCACGCCTCAATGCTCAAGCTGTTATTGCTCAAGAAATCACAGCTCAACCTACTGATTCACGTCAATTCTGACTCTTGCCTTTCATTCCCCAGAACCACCAGTTCCACTGCCCTCGCTTTCCCGTGCAGTGTCCTAATCAATGCGGCACCCCTAACATCGCACGTGAGGATCTGGCCAACCACGTGAAGGAGAGCTGTGGCAGCGCGCTGGTCCTTTGCCCCTTCAAGGAGGCTGGCTGCAAACACAGAGTGAGTCCTGTGCTGTAACTTTCCTGAATTCCCCTGCTTCCGATGCAGTTTTCCTTCCTCCACTCCTGTAAAAATTGTGTCTGTGTTAGTGAAAAATTAAGTTGAAGCTTATAGCAGAAAACTATTTTTAAGGATAGGATGTCTGCTATGAGATTTCATCTTTTCTAGTTTTTGAGATCAAGGGAGTTTGGGGAAATAAGTTTTATGCATTTAGCAGGTGGCACTGTTTCTGGTCTCTTGTCTTTACTTGCAGTATATAGACCTGAGAGTATAGAGGAATAGCAGTGCTACTTAAAAATCAAAGAAATTATTAATTTATTATTTAAAAAAAAAAATTGTAAAATAATTAATACTTCATTACTTTATTTAAATTTTTACTTTTTAACTAATACATTGAAAATATTTAAGTAAATGTAACAATAAAATAATTAAATCTCTTTTTAAATTATCAAATAAATAGACATACTGTTTATATAATAAATGTAGTTAAATGTAACAGTAAAATATTTTTTTTAATTATAAAAACAATAAAAGATTAATTAATCACTTTTCAAATTGACGAATATTTAAAATGTTTTATTTAATAATCAGAAGGTATTTTTTAAAACTTTATTTTTTAAAATGTTGCATTTTATTATTTGACAGATATTAAATAATAGTTTTTAAATATGTCTATTTGTATATCAATTTGAAAAGTGATTTATTAATTTATCTATATTTTTATTTTTCATTAATACATTGAACAATGTAGGTAAATGTAGCAATAAAATAATAACAGTAAATAAACAGACATATTTAAAATGGTTTATTTAAAAACAAATAGTAATTAGGAAATGTTTTATATTTTTAAATGATTTATCAATTTATTTATTCTTAAATTATCTACATTACATTTTTAAACACAAATTTAAAAAAGTTTTAAACATGTCTGTCAGTTAAAAAATTATTTATTTATATTTTTGAATTATTACACTGATACATTGAATTAGTGATACATTGATTTGCATCAAATGAAATATGATGTCTATAATGATAATCAAGGTCTATAGTTATGCCAATAGCATCATGCAGATAAAAACGGCAAGCCAATTCACACTATGCTTCTGTGCTCTGGTTTATAGTGCCCAAAGTTGGCAATTGGACGACACCTGGAAGAGAGCACAAAGTCCCATCTGACCATGATGTGTAATCTGGTGGGACGGCAGCGGCAGGAAATCATGGAGCTGAGACGTGAAATGGAAGAGCTGTCGGTGAGTCACGACGGCGTCCTCATCTGGAAACTGACCGACTACTCGCGCAAGCTGCAGGAGGCCAAACTCCGCAACAACCACGAGTTCTTCAGCCCCCCCTTCTACACGCACCGCTACGGCTACAAGCTCCAGGTGTCCGCCTTCCTGAACGGCAATGGCAGCGGCGAAGGCTCGCATCTGTCCATCTACATCCGCGTGCTGCCCGGCGAGTACGACAGCCTCCTGGAATGGCCCTTCTCCTACAAGGTCACCTTCTCCATTTTGGACCAAAGTGACCCGTCGCTGTCCAAACCTCAACATATCACAGAGACCTTCAACCCTGATCCCAACTGGAAGAACTTCCAAAAACCGTGCAGCAGCCGAAACTCGCTGGACGAGAGCACGCTGGGTTTCGGCTACCCCAAGTTCATCTCGCACGAGGAGATCAAGAAGAGGAACTACATCCGCGACAACTCCATCTTCCTCAAAGCTTCCATAGAGATCCCGCAAAAAATCATGGCCTGAGGCTATTCGAGTGACGATTTGTCTTGACGTACGTCTTTGTGGACCCTTCTTCCTGTCAGAAACTCTGGCGAAAGACTCCGAGCTCGTCTGTCTGGTTAACCGACTGGGGTCCGTATCTCCACGTAGAAGTGTTTCGCAAAGTCATCACTTTTTGATTTACTTTCCGACACTCTCTTCCTCAATCTACAGCAATGCCTTTGGACATTCAGTAGTGCCTAGAACATTTATTTTAATTTAAATATTATTTTTCTCACAGATGTAAAGTAAACGACTGAAGCGGATTGTGAAAGGCTATTCGTAAGCTTTGCACTTTGAGAATGTTCTTCGGAGCTCTGCGATACGATGGCAGGCGTTCAGCGTACACACACTAACCCTCTTTTTACCCTTTTGTGTACACATTTTCACTTGGCATCGGTCCTTGAAAAGAAACTCAAAATAACTTTTTTCCAGTTTAACTCATTTTACGTGAACTAACTACAACGACTGTGAACTAAATGTAGCTTAACTCACTCTAGCGGTTCGAGACTTGTTCGGTGCATTGTAGTACTTGACAAAGTTATGTTTTTCAACATTAGGACCGATTCCAAGGTGCTAAAGCTTTTTTGTTACTGTACGATGGAAAACGACATGTTTTTGAAGCTCATGTACTCCGGTTCGGATCGAAAGCCATGCGAGAGCTTGTTTACATTCAGTCTGTGGGTGTTGGTGAGGATCTACGACGTTGACCAGTTTTTTGTACTGTAACCTGTATTCTTAACCAGCGTGTGAGGGCTTGTTGTGTTGAGACGGATGGACGAGCGAAAGGAACCAAATTTTTTTTAATATGTGAAAAATAAATGTGAGAAACCTGTTTGTGTCATAAACGGAGGGTGATTTCGAATGTGAACTCTGGATTCACATGCTCAGTTGATTCTTTCTGTTCTTTGTCTTAGTCTGGCAGATGATGAATAGAAAGGTGCGGGCACTTGTAACGGCCGCCCTAAAGCGTGTCAACTGTGCGAGGGTGTCGTATATGAGCGGCGCTTGTAGCCATGGTTACCCATGCCTGTTAGCGCAGCATGTGAACGAGAAGAGAGTTCTTCCATGTGCCTGAGGAAGATGAGCCTTGTGCAATATGGCTGCCATTGCTCCATACAGACCAGTGGAGGACTTTGTTGATACTTATTATATATTACATGTGAATACTAATTAAAAAATGCAAAAGCACATTCTTCTTCACATTTAATCTTGCTACAATACCAGCTAATATTTTGCAATGATTTTAAGAAAACCTGAAAAAAAAAAAAAAGATTTTTTTTTGCTAAGATTCTGTATTTTACGAAGTACTTCAGATGTTTTCTACCACAATTTTTGGCGATTAGTTTCAGGGGCTGTGTGTTGAAGTTTTTTGGACCCTTTTTATGTTTCACCTCTGTGGCATTCGCTCAGTCGTTTTGTTTTTGTCTGGTTTGGATTTTGCATATTATGTCTGTATTATTTCCTCTTGAGAAGTATTTATTTTAAAGCGCCATGACATAAGCTTGAAACGAAATGGTGCAGATGTTTTTATATGTTGATCTGATGATTGCTTGCCGAATATCACTTGAAATAAAACAATGTCTACAAGATCTGGTGTTGTCTCTCACTGAAACAAACCTCTCTGAGCTCAGTTTCTCTCACGTGATCATTGCCCGTCTCAAAGTTTTCATGGCCCGCAGTCGCAAATATTTACCAATCCTGCAGGAACCACTCACAAGAGACACAACAGAAACAAACCACAGCTTACTGAAGAATAACATATCCTCCGATTTAGTGTGAAACGTCCATAGTGTAGAATAAAATAAAATGATGTGCAGCCAATGTTCCCATGGTTGTGGAAGATTTGGGGAATAACAGGGAGGTGAGTCTGGAAAACTAAAAAAATTGAAATTTTTATTGTGAATATTCATTTTCTAGTTGCAGTTCGCTTGAAAATATTGCATCAGCTGCTTAATTTGAGTGGAATTTCTATGAAATGATTTTAAAAAATCTGATCACAAACAGCTGGAATGGTTATGGAAATGTGAAAAGGTGTGTAAAGGGCTTTACAGCTACAGTTTGGCTGAAATGTCTTGCAGTGTCACAGCTTTAATTTCACTCACGCTATTTCTAAGCATTTGTGACGAGTGCCAAGTCTGCACAAGTTTTTTTTATGGCTTTGTTTTACAACAATAAGTGAAAGGGGGCTGGATCTCATTACTACTCTCACATCGCTGCTCCATGTGCTGATCTCCCCCTGAGATGAAGAGGGAGGAAGCGAAGCAGACACGTGCTCAACTTTGATGTTGTGCCAGAGGTTTGCTTTGGACTCTGTATGGTATATGGGAGTTTTTTTAAAAAAGATGGCATATTAAGGCTTCTCAAGTCCCCCAGAGGAGAAAAGCTGTTCAATTTATTAATAAGACAGGCCAGCCCTTAAAAATCACTTGAAAAACCATGTTGAGACTTTTTGTTTGTTTTAAATTTGTGGAAGGGCAAATGTCATGGATACACTACCGTTCAAAAGTTTAGCATCAGATTTTTTTCAAGAAATTAATCAAAAGTTAAGGTAAAGATATAAATTATGTCTTTACAAGAGGCTTTTCAAATAAATGCTATTCATTTTAACCACCTATTCATCAAAGAATCATGAAAAAATCGTGAATCATGAAATCTAGTTTCCACAAAACTATTAGGCAGCACAAAAGCGCAACGTTGATAATAATATTTCTTTTTCCTAAACAGCAAATCAGCTTATTAGAATGATTTCTGAAGGATTATGTGACACTGAAGACTGGAGTAATGATGCTGAAGATTCAGCTATATGATCACCGGAATAAATTACTATTTCAAATATATTAAAATACAAAACACAAAAATTAAAAAGCAATTACATTTTGCATAAAGAAATTGAATTACTGCATTACAGCAATTAAAATCAAATCAGAAACTGAGAAACATGGGAATACATTTTTTTTTAAAAATCTAGTTACCTCACAGTAACAAGAGTTTGAGTGAAAATGTACTTACATTTTTCTAAATAATCTCATGGAAAAATCTTAATGGTCATGTAAAATTTATTGATTATTATTATTTACATCTATATGATTTTTTATTTATTTAATTATATTATGTATAATGTCAGATAAACGTATAATAATCGTCTAATTCCGTGGTGAAATATGACTTGCCCATGTTTTTTGTAAGAAACTGGGACTTATACATTTGAAATGTATTGTAGATGTGAATATGGGGGTTTCTAATGTATAAACTTTGTAATGTGGGAAATCATATTGACATATTTTAACACATTATAACTGAAAGAGTGGCTTTGAGAGTGTTCTGAGTAAGTTTCTCCAGCCGTATCGTTTTCGACCGCCGGGCTGAACACAGAGTTATTTAAAGTTAACTGCAAGAACCCAAAGCCATAAGGATGGCCCCTAAGTTTCCTGGCACAGGGAGTTCAAACAGCAGCTCCTGTAGGGCAGAGCTCTGTGAAAATAGTAACGTCTAATTACACATTAGCTCATAAATGTTTCCCACTCGGAGTGGAAAAGTCACGTGCGATGCAGCTACAGCTCAGCCGTCTCGTGGCTCACTGATGAAATATGTCAACAATAAAGCCTGTCTCTCAAATTCTGTTTGTATTTTCCTACCGTAAAGCCCCTTTCACACTGCGATTCCGGAAAATACACGGGTAATGTGTCCCGGCAATTGTTCCCGGGTCGCTAGATTTTGCCCCTTTCACACTGCCAGTGATTACCCGGAATATGTGGATGCAAGGGTGTTCTCGATAGTTGCTAGATGGTTGATGGCTGGTTGACCTAATGGATAACATCCAGTATAATGCGCTCTATTCATCTCGGTAACTAATGTTTTTATTGGACAGACTGTGTAATATGTAAATTAAGCATATCATTGGCGTTTCATCTGCTTCCAACGTGTTTTCAGAAGGGTCTGGGTTTGGCACTGTCCTTGGATGCTAAAATGCTTTGAAATAGAAGTTCAAAGGATGTTCAAATCAAAGATGACGTCCTGTAGTGTGACAATAGCAGGGGGTCAAGAGCTCTTTCCATTTCAGTTTCCTTTTCCCCAACCCTTTTTTCTCTCCTTCGCTCAATCTAACTTTTTCCTCTTTCACCAACAGTGGCAGTTTTTAACATGCACGTGAGAGTTTCCACTACCTCACATATAAACACGCTCTGATGGAGGTGTGTTTCTAGACAGAACAGTTCAACTCTCAATGTCTTTTGATGGCCCATTTTATAAAGCATTAAATTTAAATACTTTCAAAAAAAAAAAAAATTACAAAAAAAAAAAAAAAAAAAAAAAACACTGGACAGTTAATTTCTTATTAGAGAATGTTGCTGAATTGTTTAGGGTTTGTGAGCCCCCAACATTTATGCTGTTACTGTAATAGGATTGTTGTTTTGTTTTTTGTTTTTGCTTTATTCATGCTGTTGTTGTTTTGACATCACTGATAATTTGCTGTGTGTTGATGTTAAAGGGATACTCCACCCCAAAATGGAAATTTTCTCATTAATCACTTACCCCCATGTCGTTCCAAACCCGTAAAAGCTCTGTTCGTCTTCGGACCACAATTTAAGATATTTTGGTTGAAAATTGGGAGGCCTGTGACTGTCCCATAGACTGCCAAGTAAATAACAGTGTCAAGGTCCATAAAAGGTATGAAGGTCGTCATCAGAATACTCCATCTGCCATCAGATGTGCAATCTGGGTTATATGAAGTGACGGGAACACTTTTTGTAAGTGAAAAAATCAAAAATACTGACTTTTTTCAACAATTCCTTTGTCAACGGTCTCCTCTGTGTCATCCACTCCACAAGGATGCGTTGTTTTATTTCAAATCAAAGCTAACTACACGTAGAAACAGTGCATCCTAGTGGCACAGATGACACAGAAGAGCATACACAGCATACGGTGATATGGAGAGACACAGAGGAGACTGATGGCAAAGGAATTACCTGGAATTTTACCTTGAAGGAATGGTTTGAAGCGTCTTGATGGATTTGTTCAATACAAACATTTATGTCTTTTTGCTTTACAAGACATTTTCACAAGACTTCACAGAAAATTTACTTTGTTTTGGCCTGATTTTGTCCAAATTGACATCATACCGATTCATTCTTTGATTTTGGTTGAAAGTATATCGGGCCTTTAAAGTCAGTAATAGTTTTAATTTACTCGTTAATGAAATTATGTTCGGTTTTACCAAACTCTTTTTTACAGTGCAAAGAGTCGACACTATGCATCATGAGAGCAAAAGCAGCATGCATACATTTACATTTGTTATGCACAACATGTTTGATGTAAAAATCCTGACGAAACAAGTAAATATCCACTTAGCCCAATGTGCATGACTCACTTTCTCTGTTTCTCTCAGATAAGAATAGACATTGACTCGTGATGTTTTATCCGCAAACAACAGCGTGATTACGCACTAGTGTACAGTGATGCAGCTTTTGTGAAGCTGAATTCGCACGCAGGCTTTCTGTGAGCAGACATCATGTCTTTTTCAGTCAGTTTGCGTCAGTCATGCTCTCTGCTCTTTGTGGAGGGCACTTTATCTGGGTATGAGAGACAGAATGGCATTCTCACAGCCTGTGGGTATGAGTTTCATCCTCACAAAAGTGGAATGCTGGAGATGGGTGACATGCATCATTGAGCTCTTATTTTAGATTATAGAATAAATTGAATTGCAGTGCTTAAAGGGATAGTTCACCCAAAAATGAAAATTATGTCATTAATGACTCACCCTCATGTCGTTCCAAACCCGTGAGACCTCCGTTCATCTTCGGAACACAGTTTAAGATATTTTAGATTTAGTCCGAGAGCTTTCTGTTCCTCCATTGAGAATGTATGTACTGTACGGTATACTGTCCACATCCAGAAAGGTAATAAAAACATCTTCAAAGTAGTCCATGTGACATCAGAGGGTCCGTTAGAATTTTTTGAAGCATCGAAAATACATTTTGGTCCAAAAATATCAAAAACTAAGACTTTATTCAGCGTTGTCTTCTCTCCCGGGTCTGTTGTGAGCGCGTTCACAGCACTGCAGTTTAGTGATATCCGGTTTGCAAACGAATCACTCGATGTAACCGGATCTTCTTGAACCAGTTCACCAAATCGAACTGAATCGTTTGAAAGGGTTCGCGTCAACAATAAGCATTAATCCACAAAGTGACTTAAGCTGTTAACTTTTTTTAACATGGCTGACACTCCCTCTGAGTTCAAATAAACCAATATCCCGGAGTAATACATTTACTCAAACAGTACACTGACTGAACTGCTGTGAAGAGAGAAGTGAAGATGAACACAAGCCGAGCCAGATAATGAACGAAAGATTGACTCGTTCTCGAGTCAAGAACCGTTTCTGTCGGACGCGTCCGGTTCGAGAACCGAGGAGCTGATGATACTGCGCATGCGTGATTCAGACTGACAGACAGCGCGTCTGAACTGAACTGGTTCTTTTGGTGATTGATTCTGAACTGATTCTGTGCTCATGTTATGAGTGCGGGTAAACCGAAGGCTTGAATCAAGGCCATCATCGCCAATGAAGTCATTACGTCGAGCGCAAAAGAACTGTGTGAACCGTTTTTCGGCAACCTGTTTATTGAATCAAACTGTCCGAAAGAACCGGTTCGCGGGAAAAGAACAGCACTTCCCATCACTACCGGTGATCCGAAAACCGATGCAACCGGTTCTTGACTCGAGAACGAGTCAATCTTTCGTTCATTATCTGGCTCGGCTCGTGTTCTTCACTTCTCTCTTCACAGCAGTTCAGTCAGTGTACGGTTTTGAGTTAATGAATTACTCCGGGATATTGGTTTATTTGAACTCAGAGGGAGTGTCAGCCATGTTAAAAAAGTTAACAGCTTAAGTCATTTGTGGATTAATGCTTTTTGTTGACGTGAACCGTTTCAAACGATTCAGTTCGATTTGGTGAACTGGTTCAAGAAGATCCGGTTACATCGAGTGATTCGTTCGCGAACCGGATATCACTAAACTGCAGATAACAGTGAACGCGCTCACAACAGACCCGGGAGAGAAGTCAATGCTGAATAAAGTGTAGTTTTTTTGCTATTTTTGGACCATAATGTATTTTCGATGCTTCAAAAAATTCTAACGGACCCTCTGATGTCACATGGACTACTTTGATGATGTTTTTATTACCTTTCTGGACGTGGACAGTATACCGTACAGTACATACATTCTCAGTGGAGGGACTGAAGGCTCTCGGACTAAATCTAAAATATCTTAAACTGTGTTCCGAAGATGAACGGAGGTCTTACGGGTTTGGAACGACATGAGGGTGAGTCATTAATGACATAACTTTCATTTTTGGGTGAACTATCCCTTTAAGCACATAATTTCTGAACTCCTCTCAGATGAAGTGTGTATCCCTGCTACCTTTCCTGTAAATGAACTGTAACTCATGGAAAATGAGCCTTTAAAAATGTCTTTTCATGCTAAACTGGGAGTTGTTTCTTCCAAGCCAGGAAACTGTTGGTCAGAAGTTTTGTAAGTTTAAACAAGGTAGTGTTGCTTTTAGACTTGAAGTGAAGATGAGAGATGAAGGTTGTTTAAAGAAAACTGAAGTACCGGTGTGGGATTCACAAAAGTCTTTTACAACAGATAACTCTCAAAATGTTCCATTCACATGAAATTGTCTGTAAATATATGTCTGTAGTTTAAAGTGTACCAGTGCTTTGGAAATATAAAGCCCTTCAACCATGTCAATAAATCTACTTGAATCTTAAACAATTGCTGCTGTAAAAATGAGTGCAGCCACACTGGCAATATTTTAGATAGGCCTAAATTTTGTAGGCAAAAAAGGTCAATTGCTCATTGTCAATGTATGAAGTGCTTTCCAACCAAGCACTTTGCTGTTGGTCAGTGCAGAGAATTTGCATGACCACCTTGAACATGAGTGAAATCTGCATGGAGAACTTAATTCATCCTCATGCAAAATTCCTAAATGGATCTCAATGGAAATGACTGGATTTTTGTTTTCTGGGAATTTTCACCGAGCAACGATAAATGTGACTGCACTTATTGTGAATTAATTTTTTTGTTCTTATGCTAGCCTTGAATATCATCTGTAACTTTATTTACAATTACAGCAACTTTCATAACACCACAATTTTTTTTCAAAGTTATTTGGACATGAGTCCAGCTAAGCGTGGGTTCATCCTTTAGAACTTAATTAACCGAGTGGAGACTTTGAGGAGAATTTGAGTCATATGCAGACCACAAAACTGCTGGTAACCACTGCAGTAGAAGACCTGTTTCTGTAAGTTAATGAAACACCTCACAGAAACATTCAACAGACATTCGCATGTAGCGTGAGGCGTTCACTTTGTATGGGGACAGACAACTAATTGTTCATTACAGTTCTGTTTACACATCTGGACATTGCCAAAAACACGGTTGTGGGTCCTGAAAATATGATGGTGTGATTTTGGTTATAGAATGCGGTTGTCACTCTGCTAAATAACTTAACTGTGTGTTAACATTTGTATTAAGCACTCTTTGGCTCTTAACTGAGAAAGGTTTTAAAGTTTGTATTAATTCAGCTTTATGTTAGTCTGGCTAGCCAGATATTTGTACTATAAATAATTACTTTGTAGTTTATGTTACCAACAACCACCCACTGCAGGATAATAGGTAATCACTTAAGCTAACAGGTTGTTAATATGACACATCTACTAAAGAAAACAAAGAATTATATTGTGAACAAACCCAAGTAACTGAATTCAAAATGATGGAAAATATTTATTTCTGTCAGTTATTACAGTTATTACAGCTCAGACACTCATATATCAGTGAATTTCGAGTTTCCCGCTTGTAAATACGACTGTTTGGTCATTCATGTGCTTGCAACTCATAATAACGAGATTTCCAACTCCACTTGAAGGGGGAGAGGTCTTCAACCCTGCTCCTGGGGACCCACTGTCCTGCAAAGTTTATTTCCAACCTGCTTCAGTATTTTCAAGCAGTCTTGAGAAGCTTGATTAGCTGCTTCAGGTGTGTTTGATTAGGGTTGTAGCTAAACTCAGCAGGACAGTGGATCCCCAGGAACAGGGTTGAAGACCTTTAAAAACAAACATATTTCATTTAAAGTCCCCTGATGCTCTGTATTGAGCTCCAATGATAAATTTGTCTGACAATGTATTTTTTGTTGTAGTGGTTCTATATTAAGCAGTTTCCAGGCCACAACTCTTCTACTACCACAGTATTCACTCAGTTTGAACCTAAATCCCTTCAACTGGAATGTCTAACACTTTTAGCAGGCTGAGCTTAGAGGACAGCAAACTTCAGAAACCTGATAAAAGACTACTGACATACACTCAATATTCCTGAACCAACCGAAAGTGCTTTACATCCTTTTAAATAATTTTTCACAACACGTTTTCCTTCAATAATGTGACATATTTCTAAATGAAATAGCAACTCTTGTATATTGAGTGAGGTTTTGTTGGTAGTCATTGGGTTGTTTCTGTTAAGCATGTTCTGAACAAGTTTGTCTTCATTGTTTTCTGTAGTTGTTTATTTTTCCCAGCTCGGGAAGAGGCGATGGCCAAATTAGGTCAAGTCGGGTTACTGAAGTAGTTCAATTGTTTCTCATCTGTCTGCTAAGTGCCATCATTGATTTCATAAATGCTGCTGTCAAGATTTAATGTCAGGCCGGTTGCAGCTGATGATCATTATTGTTTTCAATTGTCATTTATGTTCCTGTTTCATCTTGCACAGTCAGATTTGACCATCATAATTTGTCAAGGGCGAAGGTCACGCTCTGAAGCGCTCACCCTGGGACTGCGATACGCTGTTGTAACCCCATCATAGCTCGACTGCTAAGCTGTGCTAATCCTATTACACCCACTTTCATCATAACCACCTTTTTTCACTGCCAACCAAAGAGATTTGCCCTCTCTAGCCGTTTGATGAGAGTAAAATGCTGTAAAATATTGCAATTGGTAAATGAAAAATTTTGTTTTGATGCTAATGCAGATGTTGGGAACATTTTCCAGGTAGTTTGTTAGACTGTCAACAAACTTTACTTTGTCAAAAGTAAATAGTTTGCAATAAATATAAGTAGCAATATATTTTCATACTTTATTTCGAATTGTAAACTAAAAATTGCTGAAGAGGCAAAGGAAATTCCAAGAATAATAATGGCCGTATCAAACAGGTTTCCCCAAACTCATGCCATTGCTTGAGCCTGAAAAGATATGAACTGGCTAAAATTCAGTAGTAGCTTACTTTAATTTGTCTATGAATATTAAGATTGAATAGCAGAAAATATTTCAACATCCCAAAAAACATACACGTATCAATTTTAGGTACCAATTAATTTAACCCGCATATATATGTGTGTATGTGTGTGTAAGTATGTATATACAGTATATATATATATATATATATATCGATATATATATATATATATATAATAGATATATATATATTATATATATATATATATATATATATATATATATATATATATATATACATGTGTGTGTGTGTGTGTGTGTGGTGTGTGTGTGTATTGTAGCATACAGTATCATTTCATATGTATTTCTCATATATATAAATGTAGTAATATATATACGTTTCAAACTGCATTATCACACCAGTTCTATAAGCATCAAACATCGTATGTGTGTGGTATGTGTGTGTGTGTGTGTGTGGTGTGTGTGTGTGTGTGTGTGTGTGTGTGTGTGTGTTGTAGCATAGTTTTTTGTGGTTAATGTGTAATTATAATTTCAATGAATTTCTCAATTTTTTAATAATCAACAAGGGATAAATATAGTAATAACATGGTTATAAGCATGGTAACGTTTCAAACTGCATTTTCTTTCACAACAGTTCTACATAAGAATTTAAAAATCGTATGTAAATTTATATGTGTGTGTGTGTGTGTGTGTGTGTGTGTGTGTGTGTGTGTGTGTGTGTGTGTGTGTGTATTGTAGCATAGTTTTTTTGTGGTTAATGTATAATTATAATTTCAATGAATTTCTAATTTTTTTAATAATCAAGAAGGGATAAATATAGTAATAACATGGTTATAAACATGGTAACGTTTCAAACTTTGCATTTTCTTTCACAACAGTTCTACATAAGAATTCAAAAATCGTATGTAGATTTTGAATGCATTAAGAGGATTAAAGTTTGTGTGGGTTCTTCAGCACGTGGAGTCTGTATGAATGCCATTTGTCTGTTCTCTCATAAACCTCGCAGATTTAGTTATTAAAAGGAGGCAAAACAAACAATGAGAGTGGAAAATCTGCAGCAGATGGTCACTGGAAGATTATCCATGAACACTTCACAGCTGACCTCTCCACGCCGCTCACACAGCATATAAGAGAAAAGTCTGACATGATTCTCTGTGTTTAGGGTTTCAGATAGGCGAAACTGCTGAGCTTGCAGTGTAATTTCTGTATATTTATTCCAGCACTGACTGTTTTCCACCGAACACGTCTGTGTGGGAATATTCAGCACCTCCCTCTGTTGCCAAACAATCATCTGTGCCGAGGCTCAAATAACACTGCGGTCCAGACATCTGTTTTATCCATATTCCAATCTTCATTTGTTTTAAAACAATGAAGGGAAACCAGGTGAAAATAATGAGGTCAATAAAATATAACAATAATAATAAAAAACAAACTTAATTTTTATAGTGAGATTATAAAAATATATATAAAAATCTATGAAAAAAATATTTATATAAATAAATGAATGAATTAACGTATTCCCTCACTAGAATTGAATCAATGTGGACATAGTACTCATACAGTTATGTAATGTCCTACTCAACAAGTTTGCAGGATTTTAGAAGCCAGTTACCGCCTCATGTTAAAGAAATGACGAGTCACAGTTGAGAGCATGTGCTGTTATGACTGTCCACCTGAAAACCTGCCAACAGGGAAAGGTAGAGAAAAGTGGTTGCCAGGGCGAGGAGACTCTTTTTCCATCAAGCATTCTTCTGATTGGCCGGGTCCCCATCTGAGGGAAAGGAATCCTGCCAATTGGAATCAATCAATATTTTGTTGCCGGGGCTAAGTCATTCCATAATGCTGACATTTATTGGCAAAGGGTTTGCCCAATAGATATTAAAACCCTATATAGCAAATAAAAACTCTTATTAGCTGAAGTACTTTTTTAGCAGAAAACAAAAAAAAAGTCTATGAAGCTTTAAGATTACAGCAACTCTTTTTCCCTGAATGCCATTTATTTACATGTCATAATTATTATTATAATTTTTTTTTTATTATTATTATTATTGCTGTGTTTGGCCTTTTCTGATAGCCTAATAGGGTTTGAAATCACTTATAGACTATATAGAGCCTGCAACCCTGAATATAAAGAGTTAAAATCTTGTAGCTCCATATCTTGTGTCACCAGGGCAACCTGACATTAAACCTTTCTGAGCATGTAAACAGAGGGGCCCCACTGTTCAAATTACAGTGTTTTAGTTGTTATTAATCATACTTCAGCATCGACTTGTCTCCAACCTTCTTGGATATAGAATATGTTTAAAAAAAAAAAAAAAAAAAAGATTTATTAGGACATTCAGCGTCAGCAAAAATTAATTTAGGAGGTATCTATCAAATCTAAATTTAGTTGCTTGTTTAAAAGATATGCTTCAAATTTAAGTAAAGGGGTAAGTAAAGCGCATCACACTTCAGTTGTGTGGAATATTGGCTCAGTTTACATATTTTATTGAACTAAAGCCACATGACAGATGAATCCGCCCTCATTTGAATAATAGTCTCCTTTGGGTTAGTGTTAAAAGACTCTTTCTCTCACTGCTATGTATTGTTTGTTGACAGACTCTTGTGCTGTCATCTGGGCCATTGTGGTTAGAAAGCCATGCTGATAAAGAACAATACGTTTTACAAGGCCCTTTGTTGGCTGAACCCCAACATCCCGTATGCAATTTTTCTTAATCTTAGCACAACTTTTACTATATTTCTTGAGGGAGACAACCAGACACTCCCAGACACTGTTTATGGTGAATCTTACACAGTCTGACGAGAATTTGTCTAGATCATATTTTATTTCATAAAAAAGAAAGATAAGAAAAGAAAAGAAAAGAAATAAAAAATAAGAATGATTTAATATAATATTATATTGATATTCGTTTTTTATACATTGTTTAAAAAATGCTATATTTTTAATATTTTTATTACATTTTATAAAAACAATCATTACATTTAAATATTTCATATTCATTTTCACATTTCACCCACTCTGGAATTTCAAACAAAATAATGATACATTATTTAAATTTGAATCCATTATTTAAATATGAAGCATTTATATAATCCTTGTATGTGTAGCATTTTATACACTTTTAAAAGGATCATTGTGTTCTGATAAGATGATTATCATTAGTATAGTTCACTCAAAATGAAAATTTTGCCATAATTTGCTCACTGTCATGTTGTACGAATTTCTTTGTTCTGACATTTTTTAAGAATATAACCAAACAGTTGCTGGTAGCCATTGACTTCCATAGTATTTCTTTTCCGTACTATGAAAGTGAATGGCTACCGGCATCTGCTTGGTGTTCAACAGGCAACAGAAGCTCATACAGGCTTGGAACATCTTGAGGGTGAGTAAAGAATGACATAATTTTAATTTTGGGGTTGACTATCCCTTTAAAGTATTACATAATAAGAGTCTATTGAGAATATTCCTTACATGGTTAAATTTGTGTTAACCTTGGCCCTCCCATGTTTCAGGGCCATATGTTGTCAATCCACACAGAAGTTGAAGTGTACAGCTATTTTGTTGTGTCACAGCTCAGACGGATGATAGCAGACAGCATTGTACCGTCAAAATAAACCAACACTGACTGCATTTGTCTGCCTGTCATTTTAGCCCCCTGGCTGTTCTCTCACTCAGAGACAATGACAACTAAGATTACATGATGTTGAGATAAAGCGGCCACAATTATGCGGCACATCTCCAATCAAATATACTGTAAACCCTGGTCTATACGGATTACTCAATGCAAAAGAAACCTTACAGGAACCAAGACTGACAATTAGTAAACAAGCTTTCATATTGTGATTAATTAATGAGTAGTAATCTTAGTCTAATGTGAAATGACAGTGTATCTAAATGTCACCCACACTCATGCCCGGGGCTGCCAGACAGAAACTGCCAGTTGGGCATGAGTAATTGAATAGGGAGCGTGCTTTGAAACAATTGATTTTAATTGCATTAATCCGTTGCCTGTGACAACAATGAATGGGGGGCCATGGAGATGGAAATGGACTTCCCCACATTCATAATTACACGTAAATCAGCAGCGTTGGCCTATAATTAGGCAGCAGAATTAAGATTATAAAGGCAGACCTCCAATTAATCCAATCCGCCGGCAGCGTGTTATATTCACTGATAGGGAAGCTCTTATCAAGGCAGGTCATCAGCAGTTGAACTAATACAATGCCATATATCAGTTCATTCTTTGAGGGTCTGATGGTTTTATGAGACTCTGCTGGAGTAATTCAGTCGTCTGAATGAGCTGCTCACGTGCACCAGTCATGTGGAGGGTGGGTGGTGTGTGTGGATGGAGTGAGCAGGCCAGCCCCTGTTTTGGGACCATTGTCTGTGTGTTTTGCGTGGGTGGGATCTGTAGATCCAAAGACGGAGTACATCTGGAGTTGTGGCCACATAGCGGAGCCAGGCGCCAGAGCTCCTATCCATCTGCCCTTCCCTCACTCTGTTTTCTTGTCTCACATATGCTGCACAAGCAGGACTGCCTGGGACACGCGCACTGTTTCCATGCACTGAATCAAATCCCTCATGAGGTTTGTAATGAGCGTGCCAAACACATTTCAGGTTGATGCTGCTTGGAATGGAAACGTCACTTTCTAAAAGGGCTGGCAATGACCACAGAGAACGGTAGTCTAGACACACCAAAACACCTCTTCTGTGATGAGTATGTTTTTCATTTCTGTTTTTAAAAATAATTTATCAAGGTGATCCAACTGGCCTGTATGGAAGCCCATTACTGCCACATAAAAAAATAACCATGCTTTTATGAATCATAATTGACATAAAATGTAATATAGCATAAAGGTCATAACTTATCAAATAAAAATAAATTTGACTAAACTGTGAAATTCTGACATACTAAGTCATGAATGACATAGTAGTCATAATTATGAGATAAAGCCACAATTATGACAAAAAGTTGAAATTATCTCATAATTTTGTCAATTTCATTTTTTTTGTAGCAATGATGACTTTTTTAGCACATAATTTTGACTTCATCTCATAATTATGACTTAGTATGTCTTTTAGTTTTGACTTTTCTGTAATTTTTTTCTTTTGTGGTGGAAATGAGCTTCCATAGTGCAGAATCATATTAAAAATAGCAGTCACAATTTATTTTAAGGTCCAATTCTCGCCATTAACAAACCATTAACTATGAATTTTGCCTCAATAAACTTCTAATTTGCTGCTTATTAATAGCTAGTAAGGTAGTTGTTAAGTTTAGGTATTGGGTAGGATTATTAGGGATATAGAATATGGTCATGCAGAATACTGTGTGTGCTTTACGAGTACTGATAAACAGCCAATATGTTAATAATAGGCATGCTAATAATCAAGAGGTTAATAGTCCCTATACTTAAGTGTTACAAAAATAGCCTTGCTAAAGGAAAATTATTGAAAAGATAACCTTATTAAATAGTTTGGCATAGTATTTTATTATTATTTCTTACAAAAAAGGTTTTTGCAGAACTACTTAAATATTTGAAAAACATTTGTCCGCCAAACTCATGTGATGTGGCCAGCTTATTAACCATGAAAAATGTAATATTCAAATTTAATACATTTTAAAAGATATGTGCATTCACGTGTAATCAAAGTAAAATTACAAATTTACATGGTTTTAACAGATGCTATTTGTAGAGTCATTAAATGCACATTTATATTCAAAAGTTTTTTTTTTTTAAACAACATGAAACCAAAACAAAAGCTTTTATATTAAACTTGGACAGGAAGTAGAACATTTCTGTAATATTTGACAAAATTCAAACGTTTACTTTCAGACAGGCAGATGCCTGCTAATTGTTCACAACTTTATAAATCAGTTCTGATTGAGTTTCGGGAACAGATCCAACCCGTCTGTTTCAAATTAAAACCCAGCCATGTGTTTCTGAAGAATTAGTTGGATCTGCAAGAAATTTAAAGACAGTCAAGTCTACCCCTTTGTCTTGAGTGACAGGCTGAAACCTCCATCTTTTACTTTGGGAACTGTGATTACAGTTAATTTGCCTTGCTGTATAAACATAATGTGACTATGAAAGGGACTGCAATAATTGTCATAGAAAACTGGGCCAAGATTTCCATGTAGAGAAGAAAGTTAAAAAGTATTTCTGCATTAGTATGACACACATTATTCTTATAGCTCATGCATATTCTCGGTGCAGGCGGCTTGACTCATATTTGTCATATTAGTCAGCAAAACCAAAACAGAGGAAGTTGCTCTGTAGGGCAAAGTGGAAATAGCTGGGAATGAGAAGAAAAACCCACAAGGGGAGAGTAAATTACATTGTGGAGCCATCCAGAACTTCTAACATCTCTCAGGATGAGCACATTTAAGAGGCACCAGGGAATCCCATGATGAAGAGAAATACCTTCATACTATAAGCTGTGCTGTGCTTAACTGGCTCAACTCTATATTAGTAGCCTTCAGTGGTCCTCAGATCCAGTTTTTGGCCTTTTGGATGGGGTGAGGGAGGTGGGTTGCAGATTAGCAAGCTTGAGTGGAGGAGGGGGGTTACACTACGTTTTGGCTCCATGTCTATGGCTCAGGAGGAAGCCCTCCATCACCAGTGTACCTCTTAATGCTGCTGTGCCTCAATGCACAGTGTCGGATTTCAACACATGGAGCACATTATCCCCTGTGCTGACACATACTGACATGCCCAGTTATAGCCCACCAACCCTTTTTGTGTCATTTGGGGCTTTTTATTGTTTTTTGTGCAAACAGAGTAAATTGAATGTTTTGCATGGCAGGAAAGGGCAAAGGTTTACTGGTGACAGACAGTAATTGCAGACAGTCAAGTTGGTCAACACACTGACAGAGGCAATGATTTGCAATAATGGGAATTCCAATTGCTAAAAGGGAGTGTCTTGTTTCAAGTGTCACAGCACTGGGACATTCTCAGACAGTATGCATCAGCAAAAACTACATGTCTTAAAGCAGTTGCTCTCCTTTTTTAATCCAAGACTGCCAGTGTCCAACACAATATTCAGTGGAAGATATTTATTCTGATACTTATGCAGTAAACATAGCAAAACTACTTGTTTTTGATTCCAGAAGTTAAGAATTGCATGTTCCTCAATAAATACGGCAGCATATTTAAAATATATTTTATGTTCTACACATTGTACATCCTTTCATAATTAAATTGTTTTTAATTGTATTTAGATCATCTTGGAAGTTTTCTAAGGACTTCCTAGAAGGCATCTGGCCACCGTTGAACCACAGTATTAAAAAGAATGTAAGCAAAGCAAAACGAATGCACAGTAAATCTGAAAACCTGCATATGGTACAATTAAAAAAAAAAAAATCTATTCACTTATTCATAGGGATTTATATTACACTATATTATTATAGTAAAACCTAACAGTAATAGGAACATATGGATTAATACCTTACTCAAAACTTAACAAAAGAGGTTTGTGATCTCAGTAACTCTACCCTTTTGTTACTCCCACTTGAGATTCAAATGTAAAACTTTAAAGGTGACATGTAATTCCTGTGCCCCCAGTGTCAGCAAACAGAATTACAATAATAATGTTCAAACAAGTTGTGCTGAACAGACCTTGTCTAACATTGGTTAGATAAACAGATTTTCCTGCTCAAAACTGAGGCAGTGTTGAGCTGTCAGTTTTAATGCTTGAACAAACAGAACAATATTTTAATGGACAGACAGATAGCCAGAATGATAAACAGATAGACATATAGGTAGAAAAAATAGAAGGACAGACTGAAAGGAAGAAAATTAGACAGACAAGCAGAAAGACATCTATAGACACAAGTAGAAAGATAGATAGATAGATAGATAGATAGATAGATAGATAGATAGATAGATAGATAGATAGATAGATAGATAGATAGATAGATAGATAGATAGATAGATAGATAGATAGATAGATAGATAGATAGATAGATAGATAGATAGATAGATGCTTTAGAGATAACACTTTCGAATAGAGAACACATATTCACTATTAACTATGAGTTTTCGCTGAACAAACTCTTAATTTGCTGCTTAGTAAGTTTGGGTACGTGGTGGATTAAGGGATCTAAAATACTGTAATTCAGAATAAGGCATTAATATGTGCTTTAGAAGTACTAATAAACAGCCAATATGCTAGTAATATGCATGCTAATAATCAACTAATTAATAGCAAGAATTGATCCTTAAAATAAAGTGCTACCCAAATACACAAGGTCGCCAGGGCTAATATCAGGGCTAGGTATACCCCAACTCAGTGGTGCTTTTCCCTTAACACTGTGCAGGTGTTTAGTCAGGTGTTGTGTCTGCTGCAATGCAATCAGTTCCCGGTCATGCACTGGTTACTGTTCGAGAGAGAACTGATCATGCTGCAACAACATCTCACGGGCTGACATGCCACGGAACCGAATATGGCTGTTTAACTGAGTGACAGCAACACACAATAGTAAGGGGTGATGACATAAACGTACAATACCATCCCGCAATGTCTCTTTCCACTCGTCATCAATTAACAAAGCAGATGTGAAGGATGTCACACTAGTATGAGCTGACGCTCACATGTAAGCATGTCTTCACATCTTAGTAATTTAGTAACCCTTTTGGGAGGGTGTATTCTAGGGCTAGGTTTTGACACAAATTTCACGATTCGATTCTATTCTCATTCACAAGCTTGCAATTCGATTCGATTACCAATTCGATTCGATTCAATATCGATTATTTTGGATACATATCAGGTACAGTATATGCCAAATTTTCTCAAGGAAAAAAAATCTCTCAACTAATGCTGTAAAATACACATGAGAGTCAGTTGGTACTACATTACTATGATATTGAAGGTTAAAATTGACTGATTTGTTAAATTACACTTAATGAAGTTTTTAAAATAATAAAGTTACAATTACATACAGTAATAATATTTCTACTTCAATTCGTTTTTTTTTTAAATATAAACATAATGGTGGCTGTCATAAAAACTTCATGGATTTATTCAAACATAAATTAAACATAGAAAAACAGTAAAATTTATAATGAATATGTTATATGATGCGTAGCAAAATGCCCTTCTCTACAGTTTATTTTTCTAGCTGACTAATGAGTTTATGGTCACTGAATATGTTTTTTTCTGAGGTAAATGTGACGTTACGTGAGATTGTTTACAAGCTGTTATATTGACGTCTCTGCATGGCTGAAACACTGATTGAGAGATTACAAGACAGGATACGGATTGTAAAGTTGTACTCTTTCTTTTAACTTACCTTCAGATGTTTAGTCGCCCAGAAAGTGGTAACGCAGGCTCACAGAAAATTCGCCCCTGCACAGCTTCTTAAAGTACTGCTTGCATGGTTTAGTGTCAGTGAGCACACACGCCTTCGGTGACAATCCAAAGTTGGTCGTGGTATCATCACAGCACAACTAGTGGAGAACGCCTGCTGAGCCCTGTGAAAACACTGGAGGAGCTCACCTGACCACACAATCACAGCCGTTGACTCACCACCAGCAACCATGTTGTCGAAGGGGGCAAGGATAGATGCACAACCCTGTGCATGTGCTAGGACTTTATACACACCGATAAAGGACCGTAGGCCACTGACAGTCGCAGGGGGTACACAAAGCCAATGTTGCAATGCGATGTGAACTAGCACGAATAATACCCTGACTCTAGACCCACCCCAAAATGTTGGTCTGGACTAGTTCAACAACAGTCTTCCTGGGAGATAAGCACAGACTGCATGCCTGGAGGGCCATTAAGACATGTTTCCACACCGCAAGAAGGTCCTCAAGGGTACTGGCACCACAGTACAGGACATCAGCAAACTTGGCCACCTGCCCCTGTTGAAGGAGGTCACAGAGTACCCGACAGGTTAACTCCTCTAATCTGGTTTCTGAGCTGGGTATGCCCATGGCACATCTAGAATTCACACGGACTCATTTAAATGGTGTGACCACCCCACAGTACTTCATAGAGGATTTGGAAAGTGGAATTTGATAGAATGCCTTGGTGAGGTCAGTAGCAACAATATACCTCCACTGAGCTATCTGCCGCAATGTGGCATCCGCATTTGTCATAAGCAACAGTTTAGGTTTGATATAATGGCCCACATCAGCAAATGCTGTAACCAGATGAAACCTCCCATTAGACTTTTTGATAAGAAATGATGGGTTGACTTATTCTACATTGACATCAATGTCTTCGGGCTTCCGAAAAAACACCTAGTGATAGATAGATAGATAGATAGATAGATAGATAGATAGATAGATAGATAGATAGATAGATAGATAGATAGATAGATAGATAGATAGATAGATAGATAGATAGATAGATAGATAGATAGACACAGAAAAATAGATACAGTAGATTGACAGACAGACCTCAGCACCTGTCTGTGGGCTGAGGGTGGTGAAGTGACACTGTTCCCTGTCACCTCTGTCTGTGTAATAAGAGCTGTCCTGTTTCATGTTGTAATCAAGTGCAGCACAAAATGCAGCCTCCTGTAGGTGACACAGTGGGAGTTAAAAAAGAGAACAGCACAGAGAATGCTGCCAGGACTCGCAATCAGAGTGAAGTGCAAAATAATCCGGGTGCCATTCTTTGTGAAGGCAAGGGGTGGCCGGAACGCGGAGATAAAATGATGTGAATACAAAAGTGATGGACGTCATCTGCTCATGAAGTGTGTAATTATACAGCCAGCCTGCCTGTCTGCACTCCTGCAATTACTACCATTGACAAATACAGTCATTTAGGGAAAAAGTGGAAAGACACTAACCTGTGTGAAGGATTTTTTCGCGACCTGTTTCCTGCTGTTATTCATCTAATCCTGTACCCTGTTTTCCTGTGTCCCCCACCTCCAACAGACTTAGAGAGGACACTCTCTCATCATATATGATCTACTGCCTGAAGTAAGGAGCAGACATACTTAAATAATGTATGTAAATAACCATAAAATTCAGCAACAAATTAAATAAAATTGCAAAATATTCATAGAGACTGTTTGAAAAGCCATTATTCAAGACTCAGATACAGCAGAGTACAGAGCAGGTCTTGTAAAAATAAAATAAAATAAAATAAAATAAAATAAAATAAAATAAAATAATAAAAATAAAATAAAATAAAATAAAATAAAATAAAATAAAATAAAAAAAATAAAAAAAAAAATAAAAATAAAAAAAAAAAATAAATGAATAAACAAATAAATAAATAAAATAAAATAAAATAAAATAAATAAAATAAAATAAAATAAAAAAACATTTTTTTATTTAATTAAACTTTAATTAAATTAAATTTAATGTCTTCACTTGTGAACTTCAAACATTTTTAAACTTACTAATTTGTACTAAAATGTCAAACACTAGGTCTACATGCATCACAGGAGAATTGCAAAATTGCAACAACAAAATAATAATAATAATAATAATAATAATAATTTTCAGCACAGTGTAATTTCCACTGGTTTGTTGTTTAATTATTTTTTTATCTATTTTTCTTACTGATTTTTATCGCGCAATGAGTGGTTGCTAAAAGTGTATGAGATTTTTTAAAATTTTTTTTTAAATTAATTAATTGAAAGTAATTAAATAATAATTTTATGTGTCCTAAATACAAATAAAGTTTAACATTTTTGTACAATTTAACAATTAAAACACAATTAGAAGTGATGCACAATACAAATATTTGAAAGTGACATTTACCTTGATTTTTCTTTATTTTCTTGTCACTTGTCACTTATCACATATCTCATACTTCATCTCAAGCATTTCACTGTTGCTGTTGTCTCCTTGGTACAAGTTCACTCTACTTTTATAACATTATTAGTGGAAAAACTGTTTTTTCAGGTGGAAAATATGGCACAACTGAGGGACAGGCGTCAATTGTGGAAAAAAAAATTGCTTATTATTTGACTATGTAGACAAGGTTAAAAATGAAATCTGTATGTAAAACACATTAGAAAAGTAGCTAAATAAATTATATCATGCTTCCTAAATTATGTGTAAATCAACTGTTTACATATACTGTTGTATGGATGAGAATTACTCTATTCTCATCCCTCCACCCTTTTGTGCTCAAGAAGTGACATTTTCTTTTTCACAATGAAACTACTATGGCTTTTTCACTCTAGAGTTTAAATGCATGGGCAGTAGTGTGTTTAGACTGGCTCACAATGGAGCTCACTGAAAAACAAGCTACCATGACAAATTTTACTGTGCTGTTTTATGGCTGTTATGTGTTGCTGGAGCGACATCCACTGTAAATAATACCATGGTGTGCCATAATACAGGGATCACCTTACCATGTGTAAGACCTAAACTGATCAGATTTTATGATCTACTATTTGATATTTAATGGCCACCCCCTCATAGCAGGACACTGGGATCTGCAGGGTCACTGTGCTTGCAGAACATCAATATTAAACAAAAGTGTTGTCATATTAAACACTGTTTCACACTTTACATTTGGGATGCAAGTGAAAATGATTCGTTATGTATTTTAATCTTTATGGATAACAGCAAAATTGACACACTGACACACATCACATGGACTTTATTTTCAGTTTGCGCCATCTTCTATTAGTTAATTTGTTGTCATGGTTGTTAATTTGTGTCATTCTGTTCTGCTGTGCACACCTCAGAACTTTCAGAATCTACAATCTCAAGTACATGCCTTTCACCCCTTAGTGGTCAGGTATCGTTTGTTGTTGCTATTTTTTTTTTGTGTGTTGTTGTTTTTTTTTTTTGTATTATTTTGTATTTTTTTTAGAGTGTTTTGGGTGTTATTTTTTTTATTATTGTTTTTTTTATACAACCTTAGTATTATGACAGTTGTCTACTGTAATGGAAAAAATTTCACCCTCATATGAATTTCCTAACGGTGCGAGTTACTGTTGAAATTACTGGATTTCATCCATGCACAGACGCACAGATGCTTTATTTTTGCAATCATTTACAGTGAATGATTTTAAAGATTGTCAAGTGTTTAGAGTTTGGAATATAAGACTGATATGACTGAAAGTGTGATTGGGAATCAGAGAACTGCTTTAACAACTAAGAATAAATTGCTTCATTTTTAAATTAACACAAGCTCTTGATGTTGTTAATTGTAAGCGCTTTCTACAGGGTAAATGAGCAGATCTAATAAATGGATAAATTCTATAATGTTCAAGCCCATTTACATTAATCAAAAAAAAAAGCAACACATAAAAATCTGTAATGAGTTCGAGTGTTTTGGTTAGTATTATGTGAATATAAAAAAAAAAGTGTGCATTAAACACTTGTTTTTCCGCTGAACTGGCATCCGCAGAAAAACATTAAAATAAACTGTTTTAGGGTCAGTAAGACTTTTAAGTTTTTGAAAAGTTTCACCAAGACCACATTTATTTTTATGACATATGAGTCCATAATCCATAAAAATGCTTCCTCAAGTGAAAATGTGCATATCTCTCTCCTGACTTTTTTACTGGAGAAAGCAATATTATGGATAGAGTACTCATATTTTATCCAGAAGCAATGGTTTAAATCGCCATAATGATGAATATTTCTTATAAACACACAGCTTATTACTTCACAAGACATTAATTGATAGACAAGAGTTGTGCTGTGGATTATTGTGATGTTTTTATCAGCTGTTTGGACTCTCATTCTGACGGCACCCATTCACTGCAGAGGTTTTGTTGGTGAGCAAGTGATGTGATGCTAAATTTCTCCAAATCTGTTCCGATGGGGAAACAAACTCTTCTACATTTTTTATGGCCTGAGGGTGAGTACATTTTCAGCAAATATTTATTTTTGGGTGAACTATTCCTATTTCCTTTGTGGAAACTATGATACTTTTTTTAAGATTATTTGATGAATAGAAATTAGAATAGAAAGAACAGCATTTATTTGAGAAATAAATATTTTTTAACATGAGTCTTTACTGTCACTTTAGATCAGTTTGATGTGTTTTTAATGAATAAAATAATAAATTTCCTTCAAAAAATCTTACTGATCACAGATTTTAAAATGGTAGTGTACATGTTACAACTGGACGGAGTACAGCAAACAATCCAGAACACTTCTGATATCAGATTTCAAAGCAAGAAAAGAGTGAAACAAAAGAAATGTGCCTGATTTCCGATCAGTGTGCTCAGCATCTCTGCTTACATGACCTGTGTCAGCTGATTTTATCTGCGAGATACTTGATGCACTCAATAAGTGATATGTCAAGGACCAGTGAGAAATCGCACCATAAGACTGTAATGGCCCTGAGGGGGTGTAAATTTCAGCATGATGAAAAGAGAGTCTGGGCTTGGAGTGAGCTGCTGAGGTTGCAGTTAAAATCTCTTTGTAGAAATTGAATGATTTGAAAAGAAGAGAAGTAGAGGTGACAAACCCTTCCCTTTAATCAGCAATTACTCATATTCCTCCTGGAGGGCAAAGGTGACATATTCACCCATCCAAGGCCCATCCAACACATGCCTTGAGCACACAAGATCCACAATACCATCTACTTCTCCAGGGCCCATAAAGTTGGTCTGTTCAAACAGAACTGTTTGCAGATTTGAGCCAGTTCCAGTAGTTCTCACCCACAGAGCTCTCACAATAAGCAGAAGGTGTTGGGAGCCACAGGGCAGGAGGAAGTGACTTACAGTAATCTGATCTGCAGATCGACAAAGTGCTCAATCAATGAAAGGCCTTCCATCCAGCTGGCCGCTGGTGACCCCTCGCCCCAGCAAGAACACTCTTCCTGGGGGCCATACACCCCCTGCCTGTGCCTTGATACTGCTTGGAGGAGGGGTACACACACACACACACACACAATCAAACTTATTAGCATAACCATAGGAATCCCTCTATTAGCAACAAAACAAGCCTTACTTTCCGGATTAGCCAAAGTTCTGCTTAACTTATTTCAGTTCTGCTGTGAACTCCGTAACCCTGATGGAATGGAAGTAATCTCAATATTGCTCAAAATGCTGCTCTGGAGGGGTATCTCTGTAGAAAAGACCACCCGGTTGCAAGGACCCAAAATATGAACCCCTTTTTGAAATACAAATGCAGCTATATAATTCATGACTGATTAAAAGTATTAAGTGCACTATTGCAAAGCCGTGTGTGTCTGTGTCCTACTAACTCCTATTGACCTCAAGAACATGACAATCAACAAGACAATTACACCACGACACAACAAATAACTAACAATAATGACAAAACAAAAGTTTAAATGAAGTCAGCCGACAACAAAACAATAATCCTATAACAGAAACTGTATAAATGGCTGCCCACTGCTCCGGGTGTGTGTTCACGGTGTGTGTGTGTTCACTGCTGTGTGTATATGCACTTTGGATGGGTTAAATGCAGAGCACGAATTCTGAGTATGGGTCACCATACTTGGCTGTATGTCACGTCACTTTATTTCCCATCTCCCAAAAAGAGAGAAATGAAAGGCAGAAGACTGGATGATGACAGTAAGTGACGGTTACAGATTTACCTGTCCCTCTCTAATCAGGGACAGTAAAATGTGCCAGAGCCTGGATATTTACAGGCATATTTAGACGCATCTTTGCCCACTGCAGTCCATTAATTCATAATCTATGACTCATAGCTTTGGAGTGATTTTAGGTTTATTTTGCATTTAGAAAAGATAAATGCAGAAGATTCATCAAGCATCAGCATCAGGGTAGAAGTTGTGAAGATAGGAGTATCTCACCACTGTCATACATGTTAATAATAATGCTCATAATGGATATCAACACCATACAGTGCTGTTTTCCACTAAATCATTGCAAAGCAACTTTACAGAAAATTAAGTTTCTACAATATTTAGTAGTAGCTTATCAGTGATGACTTTCAGTTTATGTGCATACGGTAGAAATGTTCAGAAAAATCAATAAAAGACGTAAACAAACAGACGATTAACATTATTAACAGCAATTATGCAATCAAACTTATAGCAAAATGTGGTAGTTCTGTATGTTGTCTCTGGGTTAGCATCATCTGAGGTCCTCAGGGGCTGGCATCATCTCTTCTCAGGTGTTCTGGATCCAGACTGGAGCTTGTGTAAATCCTAGTTACCACGGGATGTAAATCCCGTGGCAAAACAGAGAAACAAATAGAGTTATGATTGGAATAGCTGCTGTTCCAGCCAAATAAAATTAATTGGTTTAACCCAAGCTAAAGAATAATAATGCGCATTTGATCAGATATAACTGCAGTCCAAAATTATGAGATGCATTATTTGAATGCTTGGCCAAAGAGGTGTGTTTTTAATCTAGATTTAAAGCAGAGGAAGTGTGTCTGAACCCCGAACATTATCAGGAAGGCTATTCCAGAGTTTGGGAGCCAAATGCGAAAAAAACTCTACCTCCTTTAGTGGACTTTGCTATCCTAGGTACTTTCAAAAGTCCAGCGTTTTGTGACCCTTAGGGAGCGTGATGGGTTGTAGCGTGGTAGAAGACTAGTTAGGTACGCAGGAGCTAAGCCATTAAGGGCCTTATAAGTAAGTAATAATATTTTGTAACTGATACAGAACTTAATAGGTAGCCAGTGCAGAGACTGTAGAATTGGGGGGTAATATGATCATATTTTCTTGACCTGGTAAGGACTCTAGCCGCTGCATTTTGGACTACCTGTAGCTTGTTTATTGAGGATGCAGGACAACCACCTAGCAGTGCATTACAATAGTACAGTCTAGAGGTCATGAACGCATGAACTAGCTTTTCTGCATCAGAAAATAGGTAAAATTTTTCATAGCTTGGCAATGTTTCTAAGATGGAGGAATGCTGTTTTTTGTAACATGGGAAATATGATTTTCAAAAGACAAGTTGCTGTCTAATATAACACCCAGATTTTTTGACAGTAGAGGAAGTAACAGTACATCCGTCTAGTTGCAAATTGTAATCTACGAGATTCTGTGTAATGTTTTTTGGTCCAATAAGTAATATCTCTGTCTTAATTTAATAGGAGAAAATTATTGGTCATCCAATCTTTTACATTTTTAACACACTCTGTTAGCTTAGATAATTTTGACATTTCACCTGGTCTTGTTGAGATATAAACTCAGTTGAGTATCATCAGCATAACAGTGGAAACTAATCCCGTATTTTCTAATGATATTACCAAGGGGCAACATGTATATTGAAAATAGCAGAGGACCTAGGACAGATCCTTGTGGCACTCCATATTTTACTGGTGATAAATGAGATGACTCCCCATTTAGATAAACAAAGTGGTAGCGATCGGACATGTAGGATCTAAACCATCTTAAAGCCTGCCCTTGGATACCTGTATAGTTTTGTAATGTATCTATGAGTATGTCATGATCTATGGTGTCGAACGCAGCACTAAGATCAAGTAAAACTAGCAATGAGATGCAGCCTTGGTCTGACGCAAGAAGCAAGTCATTTGTAATTTTAACAAGTGCAGTTTCTGTGCTATGATGGGGCCTGAAACCTGACTGAAATTCTTCATAGAGACATTTTTTGGCAGGTAGGAGCACAATTTAGCAGACACAACTTTTTCAAAAATTTTAAGACATAAATGGAAGATTTGAAATGGGTCTGTAATTTGCCAGTTCACTAGGATCTAGTTGTGGTTTCTTAATAAGAGGCTTAATAACCGCCAGCTTGAATGGTTTTGGGACGTGACCTAAAGATAACGACGAGTTAATAATATTGAGAAGCGGTTTTTTCTTCTGCTACAGGTAACAACTCTTTCAGTAATTTAGTGGGTATAGGATCTAATAAACATGTTGTTGGTTTAGATGCAGTGATAAGTTTATTTAGCTCTTCCTGTCCTATATTTGTAAAGCACTGCAGTTTATCTTTGGGTGCGATGGATAAAACTAAAGTGTTAGACGCTGTAGAATCTACATTTGTTATTGTATTTCTGATGTTCTCTATTTTATCAGTGAAGAAATTCATAAAGTCATTACTATTAAACTGTGAGGGAATATTTAGATCGGTTGACGCCTGGTTTATTTGTTAATCTAGCCACTGTGCTAAATAAAAACCTTGGATTGTTTTGGTGTGTTTCTATGAGTTTGTGGATATGCTCGGCCCTGGCAGTTTTTAGAGCTGGACATACTGTTTTTTTCCACGTGATTCTAAAAACTTCCAAGTTTTTTTTTCTCCATTTGTGCTCAAGACTACGAGTTTCTTTCTTGAGAGCGTGGGTATTACTGTTGTACCATGGCACAGTACGTTTTTCTCTAACCTTTTTCAATTTGATGGGGGCATATTTAGGCAAGTGTTCATCAATCAGCAATGTAGCATACTTGATAAGTGCTGAGAGTATAATGAAGATTTGCCTTTGAATTTCTCAATAAATAAAATACAGAAACATTAAAGCCCCATCAGGGATAAGTCCATTATGCCAAACACACATTTTTTGGCAGTTCTGTTTTTCAAGCTTCAAGCCAATTTCGCTGAAATAAAGCTGCAATCCACCAAAAACTACATCATTTATTACCCTTAATAATGGTCATACGTCCCAGAGCCTATTGGAAACATTAACGTCAACTGCAATCTCAGCACTCCTTCCCCCGTGTATAGCAATTTTCCACACATTATTTTTCGATCTTTCCCTGCACTTCTACTGAAAAACTAAAATACAGATAAAAAATGATGTGTAGTAAAGCTTGCAGAGAGGATTACCCGAAGGACTTGGCTGAGTTCCAGAGACAATTCTGATGAATTAGAGTGCAGTGAGAAAGACTGGATGTAGGGAGAGGAGCTGGAGCTGGAACTACACAGATATTGCTCTCAAGTGTTGATAATTCTGCATTTTCTGAAATTAAAATAAAATAAAGATGGTTTCTTTGCATTTTAATCCCTATGGGTTGTGATCTATATATTGATATGTGATCAGACGTGCTGTTTGTGGACATTTGGAAGAGCTTTAGGTATGTGCTCAAGGAGGTGCCGTTTGCTGCCAAGGCTGCCAGTGCATTCACCCATCGAGTCTGCGCCAGCAGCATTTGGCAAGAACTTATAGTTTGCTTGCACAGAATCCAAACTGAACCCTTCTTTCTGCCTTAGATAACTGATTCAGGCCTAGACTCTCTGGCCGCTGCACTATGAACTGTTTCTAAAAGGGATTTTAGATTTTAGTTGCAGAAGTAAAACTTCCATTCAACCCAGTTACTCAAGTTATTGTAATTTTTATTTTTATTTTTACTCAAGTTATTGTACTTTTTTTACTGTAAAAAAAAACAAACAAAAAAAAAAACTATTAACTAGCTGCTTATTAGCATGTCTATTTTTAACATAATGGCTGTTTATTAGTACATATAAAGCACTTATTCTGCATGATACCTAAACTTAACAACCTCTTTAATATTAATAAACAGTAAATTAGGAGTTTATTGAGGCAAATGTTGTACTTATTGGTTTGTTAATAGTGAGAATTAGATCTTAAAATAAAGTGTTACCAAAATATATATCTATCTATCTATCTATCTATCTATCTTAAATTGAAAACAGAGCTGAATGGAAGCTGAAATCCTGGAAAACTATAAATATATAAAATATGTATTTAAATACATTTTAATATAATATTGATAAATAGTAAATAAAATATAATCTTTAATTTACAGCACTGTTAAAAAGTTTGGGGTTTGTAAGATTTTTTTGTTTTGTTTTTTAAAGAAATCTCTTATGCTCACCAAGGTTGCATTTATTTGATCAAAAATACAGTAAAAACAGTAATATTGCAAACTATTATTACAATTTAAAACAATTGTTTTCTATTTAATTACATTTTAAATTTTAATTTATTCCTTTGATGAGAAAACTGAAAATTTTCTAATGCTGATTTTGCTAATATGTTTATTTAAATAAATAAACATATTTTGAACAGTGCATTTGAATTGTGTTAATAATAATACATTTAAATACATAAAATCACACAAATAATGGTTTAAACTCTATTGTTTACCAAATGTTGGTAACAGGGTTTCAAAGAGATGCAGATCTCATAAAAATAAATGTAAAATAAAACTGATAATCTCCTGAGGCTTACATTTTATGAAGGTTAAGAACCTCATTTCAACTCAAACTTGTCTCCGGATCAAAAATACAGCGAGAGAGGTTTAGCGTGCTTAAAAACTGACTTGAGTTTAAGCATTGTGAGCTCAACTGTACAGACACCCCTCAGGGTCAGCGAGGCTTGGAGTGTGGATGTTGCATGTTACTCATTCATTACCAATCGGAAAGTCTGTGCACCTTAATATGAGCTGACAACTGAGTCATAGTGTGTGTGTATGTGTGGGTGTGTATATCGTATATATGTGTATGTTCACTATAGTCCACTTAGAGAGCAGGTGAACTTGATCACCCTTTAATCCTATAAGCATTATAATGGCAGTTACAGTTTCCACCAGCAGGGGCAAACTTGTTTGAGACACTATGAAGTATTGTTTCATACTACAATATGACGGATCAGATACACATCTGAGTATATCATTACGTGTGCTGAGTGAAGTTAATGTCCTTTCCTGCAATCAGGAGAATTCAGGAAGTCTCGAGAGGTCCAGCCAAGCTGCAGAAACCGAGCACAGGAAGGTAGTGATTGATGAAGTGCGGTTTAACGTGGAGAGAGTCTAATAAACACTCATTTGCCACGGCACACTTCCTGTGCTTCAGAGAACTGTGTGGGCCAAATAGACAGGAAAGCTGAGTGGACAACTTTTGAAGCTTTATCACTCATGTCAGAAAGAAGCGCCTAAGTAAGACGAAGCTAAAGCAATCATTCTCCTCTCTGAAGATCAGATTGGATGGACCAGCTTTGTTGTAACAGAATGACACTGAGTCAGTGAAATCTCGAAGAGATCAGCACGCTTTCCCAGCTCATGGTGGTCTGTAGATCACAGGCACTTGTGTAGCTCAGCAAAGACAGGTGCTGCTAGTGATAGCTCAGGACTCTGCATCTGCTGCTGACAGAGAAACTCTTCTGCTCTGGAGTAGACCTGCAGCAGGCTCGGAGGCCAGCGGACTCATTCCGCTCCACTAGCAGGATATGAATAGGGCAGGAAGTTGTAATCCTAGATCACAAAATTACCCGACTAGAATCTGAACTGTGAACTCAGTGCTGACAGACAGAGGGTTAAAGGACAAACAGAGGGGTAACAGAGTCATAGTGAGTGACATGAATGGAATGGTTAAGGTAGTGGTGTGTTTAACTATTTGCTAACTAAACAGTATATCAGTTTATTCATAACAGTTTGTTTATGGACAGTTGTATGTAATGGTAATGGGTGTTTCTTGATTTAAGGCACTTTAATACAGGTTGTTTTTTTCTTGTTGTTATATGAAAGCCACATTAAAATTGTTATTCTTGTAATCTATTTAGAATGCCTTCATGTTTATTTGTGATATTTTTCAAATGCCTTTTATGCATACATTTATTTTTCCCTTTGTACCAGATCCAAAAAATGAAAACCTATTATATATTTATATATATATATATATATATATATATATATATATATATATATATATATATGTGTATCTGTGTATATGAGTGTTTGTGTGTGTGTGTGTGTGTGTGTGTGTGTGTGTGTGTGTGTGTGTGTGTGTGTGTGTATTAAACTACAATAAATATAAAGAGTTGAATAAATATAAACCATTTAAATTTTTATTATGTTAAAATTATTTATATACACTACTGTTCAAAAGATTGAGGTAGGTAATTTTTTTTATTTTAAGCTCAAAAAGGCTTAATTAATTTGATCAAAAATACAGTAAAAACAGTAATATCGCAAAATATTATTACAATTTAAAATAACTGCTTTCTAGTAGAATATATTTTAAAATGTAATTTATTCATGCAAAGCTGAATTTTCAGCATCATTACTCCAGATTTCAATGTCACGTGATCCTTCAGAAATCATTTGAATATACTGACATGCTGGTCAAGAAACATTTACTGTATGACACTTATTAAAGTAATTTCATAAGAACTTTCAGCATTTAAAACAGATTAGAATTTGAATTAGAAATCTTTTATAACATCATAAACATTTTACTGTCATTTTTTATACATTTTATGTGTCCTTGCTCAACAAAAGTATTCATTTTTTTCTTCTAAATAAATGAATTATTTTCTACAAAATAAAAAAGTACTGACCTTAAACTTTCGAACAGTAGTAAATATTTTTGTGCAAATTCTGATTCTTTTGTGCAAATATTTATCAAGCTGTAATTAGCTAAATTATACAAAAATTGTAATATATATATATATATTATATATATATATATATATATATATATATAATATATATATATATATATATATAAAAAATTTTTGTGTGTTTTGTGGATGCATTTGATTTATGCATTTTGACTGTTAGTAGACAAATTGAATACAATTATTGTATAAGGCGCCGCATAATGTGTTTCGGGGGTTTAAAATTCAAGACACAGCTATGTGGAACAAAAAAAAATGCATAGATATAGCATAGATAAAGAAACCATATAACATTTTTTTTAAGCAAAGACATTTCTGGGTCATAAATGTATTCAAAAATCATGTAAAGATTTGAGTCATGCATGGCTAAGCACCTTCACAGATCCAGCTTCAGAACAGGATGTCACGTCTTTAACCAGCTAATTACAGCCAGTGATCAGAATGATGACCACATGCCAAGCTCATTTAACCAGGGACAATAACTACCTTTATCCTTAGTGTCAGCCAAAAAACAGGCCTCACTAAACACTCATGTAGCTGCTGCTGATGTGCAGTGTGTGCAGAAGCAGCAGAAGCATTTATCATTACTTCATGTGTTAATTAATTTACAAAAGGGCCGGTCTAGTGGGGGAAGTGGTGCTCTGCCAGTCAAGGCACTGAGACGAATGCTAGCTAGACTGTGGCATGCTGGTAATGAGCTCTCTGCTATGAAGAGATAAGCCGGTTACAGTTCCCCCAATTAAACACTGGAAGAGACACTAAGATGCACGAAGGGTCCAGGCTGTCGCTCCAACACCTCGTGTGCGATCTCACAGGCTGCTGGTGTCCTTTGCACCCTTCTGTGGGGCGTATGGAGCACATGGGCCACTGCTAGCAGCAGACCCGCGCACCCCTGATCCTCTCATTAACTGTGTTAGCATGCAACTTAGGCACAGATTCAAAACAGACTGCAGCCTGTTGGTTGCTGTGGATGTGCCCTGTCATAGCTGATGATGTCACAGCTGAGTGGGTATTTATAGTCATGCCTTGGAGAAACTAGAAAGTTAAGCAGCGCCATTAGGATTTGGACACGTGTCAGTGGACACGAAGGATGCAAGAAATGAATTTAACTGCGTTTTTTTAAAGATGAACTGCTACTTTGAGTTTACTTGTGGATTAGCTCTTATTTTATTGTGGATTAGGTATTACCCAGAATGCTTAAACTTAATATGGAAAGTAGATCTTCAATCAGTAGTTTCAAATTTTACTCCTAAAAATCATTTTAGAGAAATTGAAGATGACAGATGAGACATATTATAGACATATCTTTTTGTTTGTTTGCAATGACATTGGAATGACATTATATTGGCAACATTTTACATTTTAACAACTTTAGAGATGTGCAAATTTTTACAAATGATTTTAGGTTAGTGGAATGTTGAATTAATTGTATTTCATCAATGAAATTAAATAAGTTTAAAGCAATCTACCGCATTTACCTAATTTGCCATTATTATAATTTTATTCTGTTCTGTGTTCAGAAATCTGAAGGCATATCAACACATTTTGAAAGTTTCTGTCACTTTGCCCAGTAATAAATGTTTTAATGTTGCAACAATGAAAATTCTGTCAACTACAATTATGTCACGGTACAGGTATCAGGGTAAGGGGCTAATAAATACAGTATCTCTGTAATATAATGTTTTATGCCATGCCAGCACCAAAGATTTTTCATGATAAGAACAAAAATTATTATTGTAAAATGTTACTACACCAATATTTTTAGGATATAATTATAATATACTGTAAGGATTCATTAAGTTTTTTTTTTTTTTTTTTTTTTTTTTTCCATTTCTTGGGACAGTAAGATTTTTTTTTTTTTTTAGAAATTAATACTTATATTGAGCAATGATATTTTAAGTTGATCAAGAGTGTCAGTAAACTCGTTTATAATGCAACAAAAGATTTCCATCTCAAATAAATGCTTTTAGACTTTTCTATTCATCAAAGAATCCTGAAAATAATGCATCATGGTTTCCACAAAAAAAAAAAAAAAATGAAGCGGTCCAGCGGTTTCAACACTGATAATAATAAGAAATGTTTCTTGAGCAGCTTATCATATAAAATCAGCATATTACAATGGTTTCTTAAGGATCATGTGACACTGAAGACTGGAGAAAAATGCTTAAAATTCTGCTTTGCCATCATAGGAATACATTTTATTTATTTATTTAAATCAATGTAAAATGTATTAAAATAAAATGCAATAATATGTCACCCTTTGTCAGTTATCTTATGTCATATTTACTGTATTTGCAATAAAGTAAATGCAGCCTTGTTGAGCTTAAGAGACTTCTTTAAAAAACCTAAAAAAAAAAAAAAAAAAAAAAAAAACATCTAACCAATCCCAGATTTTTGAACAGCAGTTTATGTAAATAATTGTACAGTATGTTTAAGATTCTGTTGGCATGTTCATTTTAAGCTTCAGAATCTGAAGAAAGGTCTGTTTTCTCGGGAGAAACATCTGAGAAGGAAATTCTCCTTTGGGCAGGACTCAGCACAGCACAGTTTGAGACATTAATAAGACCTCTTCTGAAACTAGAGGCTCATTTGAGATTACTTATGACTTTTTCTCAGGAGACACATCTAAGCAGAAGACTTTTCTTGCCATTTAATCAATTTCTGTTCAGGAGAAACAACTGAGATATTAAAGAGATCCCATTGGAGCTTTTTCTCTCCAATAATTAGGACTTTTATTAATCTTTTCTGTCTATTGTATCATGTTCCCAGTTGTAGCACTGGATTAAAGAGTACTTATAGCCCAGACAAGTGCTGGATTTGCTGTCTAGCCATCCAGTGGGACACATTCACATGTGGACACACAGCTGCAGCAGTGCTGATATAGCTGGCCTCTTCTCTGCATGTGATTCAGAGCCATGGTGAAAATGTTTGGGTTGATTAAATAGACTAGATTATGTTTCATTGTCATGACGCGTGAAACACATCTTTGCAACTACACACAGCTTATGTTTTCATAACTATATTGCAGACATGGTCGAGTCCCAGTGGGGTTTTGGCTGATATGAATCATTTACTTGAAATTCGACAGGTTACATGGTTAGTCCTTTCATGCAACGGCTCTTAATTTAGATGAAACTGCACCAGGAGGTTCATGGACATGCACAATGATTCCTCGGAATGATCATTTGTATATTTGGCATCAAACAGATCGCATTTCAGTGATTTTGGAAAGCCTGTGAATTAACCTTCAAATCAATGCAATATATTATTCCAAAATAACCGCAGAGAGACAAATAAATGGAACGTTGTTGGCAGCGTGTTACACAGCACACCTGCTGCCTGTTGGACCTTGTCACTACTGCCATAAACTAACTGTTGTGTTTTCCTGTTTCCACGATTGCTCACATGAGGTGTCCTAAAAGTTCAGTAGCCTATAAGGAAACACAGCTGGCTTACATCATACCTGATTCACACCTGGGCTCAAGATATTCTGTATCACAATACAGTCACACTAAGCTATGAGGATGTGAAATTACTTTGAACACTGAGATGACTATGATATGTTGTCACACTTTAGGGCAAATGAACAAATGAACAAGAGAGCTGTTGTTCTGAATATCAGCATGGTTTTGATTTGGCAGTAGTGAAAAACTGACAGTCAGACCAGGCATGACTGTGAGTGTGAAATTGCTTTTATATAATATTTCAATAAATAAGTATCACAGAGTCACCGGCAATGCCAGATCCTTCAGCTCCTCCCACTCGTTCACAATCACCAGAATTCTGATGCGCTTCACCTGTCAGCACCAATCAGTAACAGTATAAAGCCGCGTTCCCATCACCACCTCAGTGTCTGGTATAATGGTGAATGGAGAGTCATTGCTCACCAGCACCCACTCAACAAAGGTGGCAAAATCCCCTTGAGGTCCTAACTGGACAACCGCACTCTGCACGCGTCGTCCGAGTAGCTATAACTGTTGGCGATCTCCACAAAGACCACCGTGTGCACCTTAAAAGGAAGCTTCCCCTGCTTCAGCAGAAGGAGGAGGAATAGGGGACGGTCCATATGCAAACGAAAAACCAAACTTTCAAAAACTGAAAAAATAAATGCAGGGAATCATGCTGCTTACAATTTTACAGTCTGGTATTCTATAACACCAACTGCTGCAAGGATGATGAAGGCACGTTAAAGATAATAGAAATAAATTATTTTAATAAAATACCCACAAGATTAAGAAGTTCTCACAAACAGGGTAACATCAAACAATACTGGACAACATAAGGAACAAAACGGGGAGTACTTATACTAACTAAACGAGGGAACTAATGAGTAGATTAACAGAACACAGGTGAACAGAATGAACTAATCAACACACGAGGGAAAACTAGGTCAGGGGAAAACATGAGGGAAGAAAACAAACTAAAAGTCCATGGTGGTGACAAAGGGTATAATTCTCAGTACTAACTAGTTGCTTATTTGCATGCATATTACCAGCATATTGTTTTAGTACTTATAAAGTATATGACCATATTTTAGATCCCTTAATCCTACCCCATACCTAAACTTAACAACTACCTTACTAACTATTAATAAGCAGCAAATTAGGAGTTTATTGAGACAAAATTCATAGTTAATAGTTAGCTAATAATGAGAATATTTAATACTTTAATATTTAATCCTTTAGTTTGGTCCCCAAACTAAAGTGTGACCAGATAGAAAGTTGAAATTATTATAATGCGATAATTATTATGTCAATTATGACCAAAAAAAATGCTATATGATTAAAATATAATAAAAAGCCAAAATTGTGACACACTAAATCAGAATAAGGAGATGAAAAGAAATAGAAATTATGACAAAAAGTTTGATTTTTTTTTTCATAAATATAATTTTTAATGTTAGCTTAATCTCATTTTCGACGTTTATCTCATACTGTAATTATGATTTGATGTCCTAATTTTGGCTATCTAATAATTATAACTAAAAATCTGACAATTTCAACATTTTATGCCATACTTTTGTCATAATTATGATTTAGCAAAGTGTGATTTTTTTCTTATGTGGCAGAAATAAGCTTCCGTGGTGTAACCTTAAAAAAAAAGTGTGGCTGAAACACAGATTGACAGTCTGTCTGGAATGCACAAAGCAAGTGAAATTAAAGTAGTTCCAGACCAAAGCTAGACTGTCACCACCTCACCCTGTTACTCAATGACTACACTGTGCTCCATTTTCTAGCACTGTTGCTTCACATCTCATTTACTGGACATTTCTATCCCATTCAACACCTTTATTTGCAGTTATTTTGATGAATAAAAGCTTGAGGCACGTAATGTACATCTGTCCTCACTTTCTTCCCAATGTGTTATGACATAAAGTTCAAATCAATTTCCGTTCTATAGCATCCTAATCCAGCATGCATGCTTTTATATTCCACACAAAGGACATCACAACAACCCTTGTCAACACACACACAAACTATCAGACATGACCCTGATCAATCAGTGTAAGCTCTCTTCCACAAAGAAACACTGGATAGCAAATTACTACCAGTCACCTTAGTTTACCTCTGCCAGAGGCAATTTATTTTATTTATTTATTTTATTTTATTTTTTGCTCAGAAGTTGCTTTTTCAAAGCTCAGGAAACTCAATAAAGTTTTGATAAATAATTTCAACTTTATCTCAGACGTTTCTCTTAAAATTCCTCATTAGAAATAAAACTAGACATAAAAAGACAACTGTTGGAATATCAAGTAGTGTAATAGTAGAATTAATGCAAATAGCATCTCAAGTTATGTATTATGGCAGTATTTGATAAGAAATGTTTGAGTTTATATTGAGAAATTGGCATTTGTTTGCAAAATTTGGTATCTGAGTATAGTTTGAGTTATTTATTGAGATATCATCTGAAACTCCAGAGGAGAAAACACATTAAAGTATATTTTAGTTGACCATACTGATTCGGCAATATACTTTAACCATTTTTCAATGAAAATATAACTAATTGTAAAATTACATTAAAAGATTTACTTAAATCCTTCAAATGTGGGTCAGAAATTGCTCTTAAGTTAAGCTATTTGCATTTAATATACATTTTTAATATAAATGTAATAAATCTTTTTATTTTAATTGTGTTTTAATTTAATTGATTATTAATTAATTTTTCTGTATTAAGTATGATAAAGTTTACTTTTTTGGCAAAGGGACACTTGGATAAATGTAAGAATCAGAAACGTAATAAACTACCTAAACACTTATATAGGAGAAACAGTATAGGAGAAACCATTTCTGACTTTTTTGAAAGAATGTTGCATCACAGCTGCCTCAAATGTTACTGTTTACATGATACTCTGCACAGTTGTGATACACCAAATTTGTGTAAAAAAAAACAACCTCTTTCCAGTATAAAGATAACACACCTGAGGCAAAATTATCTAAAGATTTGAATTTATGTAAATAAATAGCAGAAAATTGCACTTGATAAACCCACTGCACTCAGCGCTACACAAACCTCAATAGCGAACATCCCCAAGCTCCTCCATCAACATTACACACACCCACAGTTGTGATCTAATTCTTTTGTGTCTGTAGTTCGGTCCCTACTGCAGCAGCTCTGCGTCAAATACCAAATGAAATCTGAATGCTCACATGCATTATCTAAAGCACTTTTCGATAAAAATGGGTGTCATCATGTAAAAGTTGTTGTGGGCTGTTAGAGGTATTAAACCAGCATGAGAGAAGTAATTTGAGGGATTATACTGATGCTAAGCTTCTTTTCAGTACTGTATGAGAAAAAAAAAATGTTTATGGGGATAGCCAGAGCTGTGGTGTGCTTACATTTGGCCTGTTCTCAGATATGTCCGTAGTTTCCCTCTTGGCGAAGTGATAAACATAAATCTGTCAAAAATCTTATTGTGTTTTTCTCCATTTGGGCCAAAGGCTGTATATTACAAAAGCTTGGCAGTAGGTTCAAGAGCGAGGGCCATGTGTTCACTGTGTTGCATCAGCCATATAATGTGCAGCAGCAGTTTACATAAAACAAACTTTAAAATGACTGTTTCTCCATGCAATTCTCTAGACGAGGTTTAATGTTCTTAGCTCTCAGTACATATAAACACAAACAAACATACACAAACATACTTAACACACACTGACTGCAACATGTGGTTCTGATCAGCATATGGTTATAGTCATTAAAAACATCAATACACTGTGATCATTCTCTGCTGTTAAAACTACAAAGCACAATAAACCCTATCACCCATGTCTCTGACTATCAGACGAAACTTAAAGAAATCTGTTGTTATTTTTCTTGGAGTCTAATTCTGCTTTCATGTCAAAATGATCATATTTACAGGATGAGCACACATGAACACAACTCAAGACTATTTTCAGTTATGTCAGTTAAACAATCATAATAGATAATTGTCAATTAAAACTAAAACTATAAAATGTCATTTTGCTAATTAAAATAAAGCTGAAATAAAAATGTATCAAAACTTAATGGACATTTTTTTTTATAAAAATGAATAAAACGACAAAAACATACTTAACAACAAAACTAAACTTAAACTACTATGTTAAATACTATAATAGTATATGAGTAATAGTTTAAATACTAAATACTGTAATATATACTATATACAATAAAAGTTTTGCTATGAATGCAAGATATATATATATATATATATATATATATATATACATATATACCCAAACCCGATTCCAAAAAAAGTTGGGACACTGTACAAATTGTGAATCAAAAAACAGAATGCAATGATGTGGAAGTTTCAAATTTCAATATTTTATTTAGAATACAACATAGATGATATATCAAATATTTAAACTGAGAAAATGTATCATTTTAAGGGAAAAATAAGTTGATTTTAAATTTCATGGCATCAACACATCTCAAAAAAGTTGGGACAAGGCCATGTTTACCACTGTGTGGCATCCCCTTTTCTTTTATAACAGTCTGCAAACATCTGGGGACTGAGGAGACAAGATGCTCAAGTTTAGGAATAGGAATGTTGTCCCATTCTTGTCTAATACAGGCTTCTAGTTGCTCAACTGTCTTAGGTCTTCTTTGTCACATCTTCCTCTCTATGATGCGCCAAATGTTTTCTATGGGTGAAAGATCTGGACTGCAGGCTGGCCATTTCAGTACCTGGATCCTTCTTCTACACTGCCATGATGTTGTAATTGATGCAGTATGTGGTCTGGCATTGTCATGTTGGAAAATGCAAGGTCTTCCCTGAAAGAGATGATGTCTGGATGGGAGCATATGTTGTTCTAGAACTTGGATATACCTTTCAGCATTGATGGTGCCTTTCCAGATGTGTAAGCTGCCTATGCCACAAGCACTCATGCAACCCCATACCATCAGAGATGCAGGCTTCTGAACTGAGTGCTGATAACAACTTGGGTTGTCCTTGTCCTTTTTAGTCCGGATGACATGGCGTCCCAGTTTTCCAAAAGGAACTTCAAAATTTGATTCGTCTGACCACAGAACAGTTTTCCACTTTGCCACAGTCCATTTTAAATGAGCCTTGGCCCAGAGGAAAACAACTGCGCTTCTGGATCATGTTTAGATATGGCTTTTTTTTTTACCTATAGAGTTTTAGCCAGCAACGGCGAATGGCACGGTGGATTGTGTTCACCGAAAATGTTTTCTGGAAGTATTCCTGAGCCCATGTTGTGATTTCCATTACAGTAGCATTCTTGTATGTGATGCAGTGCCGTCTAAGGGCCCGAAGATCACGGACATCCAGTATGGTTTTCCGGCCTTGACCTTTACGCACAGAGACTGTTCCAGATTCTCTGAATCTTTGGATGATATTATGCACTGTAGATGATGATAACTTCAAACTCTTTGCAATTTTTCTCTGAGAAACTCTTTTCTGATATTGCTCCACTATTTTTCGCCACAGCATTGGGGGAATTGGTGATCCTCTGCCCATCTTGACTTCTGAGAGACAATGATGCTCTGAGAGGCTCTTTTTATACCCAATCATGTTGCCAATTGACCTTATAAGTTGCAAATTGGTCCTCCAGCTGTTCCTTATTTGTACATTTAACTTTTCTGGCCTCTTATTGCTACCTGTCCCAACTTTTTTGGAACGTGTAGCACTCATAAAATCCAAAATGAGCCAATATTTGGCATTACATTTCAAAATGTCTCACTTTCTACATTTGATATGTTATCTATATTCTATTGTGAATAAAATATGTTTATGAGATTTGTAAATTATTCCATTCCTTTTTTACTCACAATTTGTACAGCGTCCCAACTTTTTGGGAATCGGGTATGTATATATATATATATATATATATATATATATATATTATATATACATATATATATATGTATATATATATATATATATATCTTGCTCGCATAGCATGTATATACTAGCTGCTCGCATAGCAAAACTTTTTTTATAAGTTAAAAAGTATTTTTTTATCAAGATAAATAATTTACATTTTATTATGACAATAATCTGTTTTTGTGTTTTTTATTCAGACAAAAATCTGTATTAGAGTTATAAATTTACAAGGAACACTTGCAAAATGGCTGTAGAAACTTTTTTTTTTTAAGAAAATTGCTAGTTATCAACTGAATTGCATATTAAATTGTTAATTAGAAAGACTGAAATTGTTTTATCTTGTAAAACTTACTTCAATAATGTTTGTTTTATGCACAACTTCGAAAAATACGTTGCCAAATCGTCACAATACTTTTTCCAGAGTAGATCTGAATGACGTTGTGTTATGTTCATAGTACTTCTAGGAATTTTCATTTTATGCTTGGTATTTACAGTTACATGATTTGAATGCTGGAAGACTGCTGACACCAGCAAAATTCATTCTTTTTATACAAGAATCATGAGATGGTGTTTATATGTGTTTGTGGCATCCTGACAGCTAAAATCCAAAGTCAGAAGGTAAGAAGAAAGAGAGTGTAGTTGGAACTGGTGCATTCTGGGACATGCATGCCATCCACATGTTCCCTTGTTACTGTCAGAGGACATGTCATCCTAGGTGTCTCACCCAAAATTACCTCTCAGCTGACTCCACAGCCTACAGCGTAATGACACAGACTGTGAATCCATTAGAGCTGCCAATATTGATAGGCTTCATTGACAGATGAGCATGTGAGAGGTAGGGTTTGGGTGCCAGGATCTGTTGAAGCGACATACTGCAGCTCATCTGTTACATCTACATTCAGCAATTACACACCAACATCATTAAATATGTTCTGATCTTCCTCTAAAAGAATGTTCTAGGATGGATACAATCCTGTTAAGCTCTGTAGAGGATGTAAATAGAAACATAAAACCACCAAAAATCTAACCTCAATTTGTAAAAACAAGCACAAAACCTCCATTTTCAAAGTTCATGGCAACATGAACTTTGAAAAATCACCAGTCTGTCTCTTAAAGTTGACATATTCAACATGCATGACTATATATTTGCTTATTGATTGTGTCTCTGAGCTATTTGGTTCTTAATGCATTTGGGTTGAGGAAAATCCTAAAAAAAACACACACACACACACAAAATCACACTCATTTTATGCTATTTTTATTCTGTTTTGTCTGATACAACGTGTAGCAGATTGTACACCCATTGTCAAAAATCTAGTATCTTTTGTTTTGTAGAAGCATCAAAAGTAATAAATTAAAGGTTTATTGAAATCCAATGCATAAATAAACTTTAAAATCAGTAATTAGTTAATCTAAATATGTACACTAACGTTCAAATCTTCGGAGTTGGTAATATTTTTTAAATGTTTTTTTTTTTCGAGTCTCTTATGCTCACCAAGGCTGCATTTATTCAATAAAAAATACAGTAAAAACACTTATGAAATATTATTACAATTTATAATTACTGTTTTCTGCTTGAACATATTTTCAAATGTAATTTATTCCTGTGATGCAAACTTGAATTTTCAGCATTATTACTATTATCTTATTATCTTTAGTGTCACATGATCTTTGTCACAGATTTTGTCAACCCCTCAGCAACAGACTCCATCACCACACCTCCCCAATCTCAATCACCATAGTACTTATCATCTGCACCTTTTACACTAATTAGAACCAGCCCTTAAGAACCTGCACTTCACAGTCATTCCCTGTCTGGTCTCGTCAATGTCTACCTTCATTGCCTGCCTGACTGCTTACCTGTTATCCTTTGTGGAATATCATCACATCTGTCTTCTTTCTCTATTGACCGCTTCCAGCACCAACATGCAAGAGATAAGCACACTAACTGTTTCCAATTTAAGTTACTCAGCAGTTTCCAGTTGTCAATGAACATCTTGAATGGTTCTGTGAGTCTTCTCTTCTGTGTGTGTGTGACAAAAGACCAGACTGCAAGTTTAACATGGAGAGCGGTGCCACTCCTAACCCCAAAACTGAACCCCTTGCCAAAGTGGTATACCTTCTTCATCAATTGCTGCAACCCGCTACTTCCTCATCGGCTTCATCGTTGCATCCTATGGCCCAACCAGCAACGTTCTCTGGCATGGCGGAGGATTGCAGTGGGTTAATCTTGTAATGCTCGCTGTATTTTTAGATGCAGCCTCACCAGTTCCCATCTGAATGATCTAAAATTGCCTATATTATATCTCTCTTGTCCGGTAGGGCTCTGCAGTGGGCGACAATGCTGTGGGAATCCGATGCCATGGTCACACAATTTCTGGATGCTTTCATAAACCATATCAAGGAGGTATTTGGACAAGCCGAGGTGTATCGATTACAGAGCCCTTTCCCAAGCTGTGAAAAGTACCGTTATCCACTTTCCCTGGTCCCATCTGCACTGGAACAGCTGCAGGGCGCTCACTTCTTCTCCAAACTGGACCTGCGTAGTGTCTACAACCTCATCTGGATACGGAGGGGGGATGAGTTGAAGACAGCATTCATTACTCCCGCAGGCCACTATTAATATCTTGTTATGCCGTATGGGCTGGCCAAATCACCCTCCGTATTCCAAGGATTCATGAATGAGCTGTTCCAGGAGCTCCTCCATCGCTTCGTGATCATTTACATCGATGACATCTTAATCTACTCCCAGACCCTGGCCGACCATCGCTAACACATTACACAGGTTGATTTATTGCCAATCATAGCAAAATATTATCACCCCTTATTCTGGAACCCTACAGCTATTGAAGCCTTCCAACAACTTAAGAATGCCTTCTGCACTGCCCCTACCTTGGTCCATCCAGATCCTGATCTCCCTTTCGTTGTTGAGGTGGACACCTCCACTACTGGTGTAGGGGCAGCGCTTTCCCATCAGCAGGGGAATCCTCCTAAGCTCCATCTATGTGCCTTTTATTCTAAGAAGCTGTCCTTTACAGAGCAGAATCAAATTGGCACTCGAAGAGTGGAGACACTGTCTGGATGGAGCCAAACATCCATTTAAAGTCATCTCTTTTCACTGAAATCTAGAGTTTCCCTATGAAGCTTGACATCTCAATCCAAAGCAAGCACTTTGGGCTCTCTTCTTCACAGAGTTTGATTTCAAATTCAATTTTCACGGTTACATGCACTAGAGGTCAATTCCATTCCTCTACAACACATACTCCCTCCAGCCATAATTGTCAGTTCCATTAAGTGGTCTTTGGATGACCAAATAACCAAAGCCCGCCGAACCGAACCTGCTCCGCTGGGAGGTCCTGAGGGTAAATACTTTGTGCCTTCCACCTTGTGGATCACCCTCATGGAAACAGTGCACTCTTCTTCAGGTTCTGGACACCCAGTCAGCCAACAGACCCTCTCGCTCCTCCATCAGTGCTACTGGTGGTCAGTTAGGACCCAGGATGTTGCTTGGTTTGTGAGAGACTGTCCCACTTGTGCCATATCAAAGACCCCCCCCCCCATCATCTGCCTGAAGGAAAGTTACAGTAGTTCCACTTACCATTCCCAGATGCCCATGGACAAACATTGGAATTGATTTCTTAACCAATCTGCCCCTGTCTGATAAACACACCTGTATTCTCAATTTCCAAGGCCTGTCATTTAATTCCCCTTAAGGGTCTCCCCTCTGCTAAGGAAATGGCAGAAGTGTTTTTCCGACACGTGTTCCATAACTTTAGTATTGCTGAGGACATCAGATCAGGGGCCACGATCTCTCAGTTTTGGAAATGCAAGAAGACTACTGCGAGAAGCTCTGCCACCCCTGTATACCACCCAGACTCTCCATAAGGGACATCCGTCTCCAACTCCCTTGTCATAAGCTGAGTCCCAGTTACATCGGCCCATTCACCATCCAGCGACAAATTAATGATGTCACCTACAGACTTAACTTACCTGCTTAGTATCGCATTTCTCTTATATTCCACGTATAATTACTGAAGCCGTATACTCACCCTCTGGTTCCTTCTCGCACATGGTCTGGTGCCTCAGACATGCCTCCCCCCTCCCATTGAGTCTGATGAAGGGCCATTCTACAAGTTCAACACCATTATGGACCCCCGGAGATGGGTTGGCCAGTTGGAATATCTAGTGGACTGGTAGGGGTATGGACCAGAGGTATGTTATCCTTTGTGGAATATCATCATGTCATTCTTCTTCCTCCGTGGACCACTTCCAGCACTTTACTGCAAGAGATAAGCACACTAATTGTTTCATATATATTTTCTTTTAAGAAAAATCTTAGTGACCCTAAACTGTTGCATGGTAGTCTAAATAATATTCTTAAACTAATACAACAAACTGTAAATATGGAAATGAAATGGTATTTTGTGTAAGCATCTATAGCTTACACAAGTGGCACAGTGTGTAAAACATGGTAAAGTGCACAGTTTAGCTGCATGTCTTTCTAAAGGACCAGCAAAAAATCTATTATTTAAATAAAATTTTCTTGCTTATGATGTAAACGTGTTTAAATGTCAACACAAATATCAAAAATATTAAACTGGTCCATTAGCTTCTAACTTCTGTTTGATTTAAAGGTTTTTGTTTTTTTCCACTGATGCTGTTTACATTCTGAGGTCTTGAAGTATAATGTTTCTACTTGAGTATCTATTAGTTGCTCTGCTCAATTTAGAAGTGTGCTCATTGGGAAATCATCTTTGCAAGCTAGACTTTTGAAGTGATAGAGACACCCAGTCTGATCTTCTGGCCCAGCCGAGGAATTGATCTTTGTGTATGCTTGGACCATTGACTGCCAGCAAGTTAACAGGACATATTATACAGCCAGGGACAGACGGCCCCAGACAGCTGTCTCATCCGTCTTCTACACTGTTCCAGTACACATCACTAATGTCGGGTCTCCCTTTCCCAGAACACATGCCCACAGCCAAGGGAGCGGCTTGTTAGAGCGATGTGTGAGACAATCTGCTGTGTGGTGGAAAGTGAGAGGGTCAAAGGGTCGAGACCTTGTTGCTGACCAGCAAGTGAATGATGAGCTTCACTCTGCACAGTTGGACTCCCAGCATGTTTCATCTTTTATCTTTTGCACTTTCACTGACACATTTATTTTTAAAGACCAGGTGGCCACCAGAAATACCATCCATCTTTCCTGAGTCTGACTTTGGCATTTACATTTGCCACTGAGCACTCAAGGATACAGTCTTCTCACATAATGCTGTTGTTTTGCTATTATTAGGCATAACATGAAAAATGCAAAAGTAACAACCTGACCTCAGGCTGGAAAAAAACTTGTTACATTTTGGTGATTTGCTGATGAGTTTGTACAAATTTGTACAAAAAACTATATAATTCTATGAGGTCCACGCCTTATATCAGCAACATCAATTCATATAATTTTGCCAGAAATTTGACGAAACATAAAATATTTATGAATCGCCATGAAAGTGTGTTTTGAAAATGCAAAAAGTCACAAGCACATTGGTCAAACACATCCATTTTATCATTTTTATTGACTATATTATTCTACAGTTAAAATGTGTTTAAAACAAATAGCTAATGAATTTTAATAATAATTACAAAGAAATTACAAGTAACACTAAATTAAGCATGAAATTTTGAAGTAGAAAAACTATTAACTATGACTTTTGCCTCTGTATACTCCTAATGTGCTGCTTAGTTGTTAAGTTAAGGTGGGTAGGATTAAGGGATCTAAAATATGGTCATGCATTAATATGTGCTTTACAAGTATTAAAAAATGACCAATATGCTAGTAATATGCATCCTAATAAGCAGCTAGGTAATAGTGGGTATTGGCCCATAAAACAAAGTGTTACCATATTTTCTTATAAAATGTGCTCCAATAATCTTTGTTTTATTTACAGTGTGAATTCAAAAAAATTTTTTGTAATTTTATTATTATTATTATTACAATTTAAGTGTGTTTTGTTTCACTGCACTGGAACAATCTTTCACTTGTTGTTGACTCATTAAAGAAATAGTTCAGGAATAATTTTCTCACCCTCAAGCCATCCAAGATGTAGATGACACTCAACTTCTTCATTAGAGCAGGAGAAATTTAGCATTACATCACATGCTCAACAGTGGATCCTCTGCAGTGAATGGGTGCTGTCAGAATAAGAGTCCTAACAGCTGATAAAAACATCTCCAGTCCACCAATTAGCATCTTGTAAGGGAAAAGCTGCATATTTGTAATAACCAAATCACGTTTTAACTTTAAATTGTCTCTTCTGGCAAAAATACCTTCCATAATTCATAATAACACTTCCTACAGTGTAAAACTCCATCCCCTGATGTCCTTTCACACATTTGAATGTCGTAATGATGAACAAACATGCAGCTTTTCACTTCACAAGACACTAATTGATTGAGCCATTGGTGAGCAAGTGATATAATGCTAAATTTCTCCAAATGTGTTCTGATGATGAAACAAACTTATCTACGTATTGGATGACTCGAGGGAGATTACATTTTTTGGGTGAAATATTCCTTTAAGAATAGGATTATTTTACATTGTAAGAGTGGGGGCAAAACATCTTCTAAAGACAACACTGCACATACATAATCAGGTGTTCCCCTGATGAGGGCATGTATGGTATCTAATCACTGGACCCTGTTTTGAGAAATGAGACACGCTGGTGCTCAACGGGACTGTGATGTCTGGGCAAATACAACAGCTCAGACTGTCTCTCCCAGCTTTCCAGAGTGTGTGTGGGAATGCGGGTATGTGCGAATGATCACAGACGTGGTCGCTGATACGCCTTGACAGTGTTTTGGCAGAACAGTTCTGCCATGAGCAAACACATTGAGCTTCAAATGCGGGGGTCTTTGTGCTCTCCGCAGGGCCGTTCCTCACTTTTTGTGTTAGCTAGTGCTACAGGCTGTTCAGGCCTGTCTAGTTGTGCACTCATCAGCAGATCAAGCTCATGCTATCGCCCCAGCTTCTTTCAGTCCTGTCTCTGTTTTTCTCATCTGTTTCAGGCTTCCAGTTGATTCACAAAACTCTCACCCACTGGTCACAGCTTCGCCAACACGAGCGGCCCAATAGCCGGAGGCCCAGTGGCCCTGCGGTATTTCCGCCCTCTTTGGTGAGGTATGACACATGTTTTTACATACTGCATGAGAAAGTACTCAGCTCAGTGTGGGAAACACACATTCCACACATTGTTGTTGAACTGCATGAACTCACACATGCACACGTCTCAGCACTGACTTCAGCCAAAGGAAGAGGAAGTCTGACCTACTCAGCTGACAAGGTCAAACACACACACACACACACACACACACACACACACACACACACACACACACACACACACACACACACACATTTATGTGCTGGGAACACAGATGCAAAATCTCTGGACACATGTTAGACTGGACATGTGTTCAGAGTGGAATATGATACACAACGCTTGAGAAGATTGAGACCACACTAGACATCACGGGGGGGTTGGAGACAATGGATTTCTGAATGTGGTCTAAAAAAAGAGAAGAGAGAAAAAAAAAAAATATATATATCTTCTGAATGGCCGAGCATGGCGGACGTGTTGCGAGCTCCGAGTAAACTTTGCAGTTTTTCGTCTGTTTTACTTGTTTTACTTGTTTTTTTGTTGTTCTACGTGTTGGATGTTGTTTGTATAACTGTCCTACGATAGACACACGCTTCTGAACATCGGTTCTACGTCGCGGAACGCAAACCGGACTTTGAGTTCTTGAACGCCGGCGCTTTGTTTACAGGACACCGCATCAGAGCCTTTGTCTGGGCTGCGCGGGCGCGACCGAGGAAACGCGCCGGAAAAGAGGAAAGAGAGCCCGGCGTCCTCGTCAGACTCAGACGTCTCCCCTCCGACCTCCTCTCCCATCCATTCTGCTGGCTAACGTTCAGTCACTGGACAACAAACTTTGCGAACTGCGGGCACGTATCTCATACCAACGAGAAACAAGGGACTGCTGCATTATTTGCCTCACAGAAACCTGGATGTCTGCAGTGGTTCCAGACTCAATCGAGCTTACGGGGTTCTCCGTGCACCGCTCGGACCCCCAGAACGAAAGAGCTCACAGGGAAAAAAAGGTGGTGGGGGCGTTTGTTTCTTTATCAACAACTCGTGGTGTGATGAAAGGAACCTACACTCTATTAAATCCTCTCTGCTCCCCTGATCTGGAATTTCATATGCTTCTGTGTCGACCATTCTGGCTACCGAGGGAGGAATTCACAGCGGTCATAATCACCGCTGGTTTACATTCCCCTCAAGCCAACACAGACCAGGCACTCAAGGAACTGTATGGGAATATAAGTGAGCAGGAAACCGCGTACCCAGATGCAGCGTTTATTGTTATGGGGGACTTTTTTAACAAAGCCAACTTCAGAACAATAGCTCCGAAATATTTACACCTCACCATCAACACGCGTGGTGATCGTGTACTGGACCACTGCTACTCTCCTTTCCGGGACGCCTACAAATCTCTCCCCCGCCCACCTTTCGGCAAATCGGATCACTCTTCCATTCTGCTGCTGCCTGCTTATAGGCAGAAACTGAAACGGGAAGCACCCGCCCTCAGGACAATTCAATGCTGGTCGGACCAATCAGACGCTATACTACAGGACTGTTTTGATCACGTGGACTGGGACATGTTCCTGGCAGGGTCTGATGAGGCGTACTCAGAAACTGTTACGTGTTTCATCAGGAAGTGTGTAGAAGATGTAGTGCCGACAAAAACAATCCGTATCTACCCCAACCAAAAACCGTGGATTAATAGCAATGTTCGAGCAGCCTTGTCAGTGCGGACATCCGCTTTTAAATACTGCTCGCAAACAATTTGATCAGGAAATCCATCAAAGCCGCAAAAAAGACAATACAAAAACAAAGTGAAGAACAATCAACACCAGCGATGCAAGGGCATGTGGCAGGGAATCAATAAAAATCACAGACTTTAAAGGGAAACAAACAGCTAAATACCGGACGAGCTGAATAACTTTTATGCTCGTTTTTTCACAACACCGCCCACACAGAGAGCGCTCCCGAGCAGCTTGCAGAAGAGGTTAAAATGTAACCCGATCCTTCCGACGGGTGAATTCCGCAAGGCAGCGGGTCCTGATGGCATACCAGGCCGGTGTGCTCCGAGCATGTCCAGATGGTTTTTACAGACATTTTCAACCTCCCTCTCTCTCTCTGTGGTTCCCTCGTGCTTCAAAAAATCCACCATTTGTGCCCATACCAAAGAAATAAAATCACATGCTTCTGGAGGCCTGTTGCTCTCACACCCATCTTCAGTAGTGTTTTGAGAGATGTCTGATACATTGCTCATTTCTGCCTATTATTATGCATTGTTGAAAATACCAGTTGTGCTGCTTTACTCTACACACTGCTCTCTTTAAGTGGAGAACTGTTTGTGATATGTTCCATTGTCCAGACTTGGGACTAAATCTCTTCGATGAATAGAAAGTTCAAAAGAATAGCCCGCTCCTGTACTCCCTGTTGATGTAAGCATCCAGTCATCATATTCTTGCTGATAGGCTGTACAAAAACTGGCCCTGCATGACTTACATAAAAAATTGGTTTGTTTGTTATTTTGTAGTATTGTGGCTTGGGTGATAATTTTGTTTCTTGTGGCTGGTAACAAATGTGTTGCTATGCAGTATCAGTTACTTGCTCATGCTGTACAAAACTGGCCTGAAAGCTCTGAGAGCCCATGCCCCAATTCTGTCTGACATCTACACCATCTTAAGGTCGGAGGAACTGCACATCTCCCACATGGGATCTTTGGCAGCCCATCCCGCACTTTCTTTTTTGACACATACAGAAACATACAGCCATATGGTATATACACTTTAATGTAATTATAACTGGATTATTAGCACATTAATTGCTGTTGCCCAGGACTGGATGTGTATTGATACGCTAACTGTAAGTATGTCCAATAGTACACTGTGTGTACTGACTATATGTATGTGCATATTGCATCATGGTTATGTTTGGGGTGTTTTGGTTACGTAATATGTTTGCCTGGGGGGCTTGGAGATGATGTCTGTCTGAGATGATTCGACATGCTGTTAATGTATAACGGATATTAATAGAAATTTTCTTCGTTAGTTTGATCGATTTTTTTAATGTCTTTTAGAGATAACTCCCATGCTCATTTAAATTTGTTATGAATTTAAATATATTTTCTCTAATTATTGAATCTGTTTGTTATAGATTTTTTCTTGACTAATTGTAACATAAGTATAATTTTTTTTTTCTTTTAATGAGTTTTTAAGGTGGTTTTTGTCAAATTTAGTTTTTTATATATATTGTAGTTTGTTTTTTATCTAGATTAAGGCAACATTAACGTTTGTCACATGAGTATAAGATTACTCCTTTGCAGATTTGGAGCCATATACTAAGTATATATTAATGTATTTATGAATGTTTTATAGATAATACTCCTACTCATAAGGCGACAGGGATTTTTATCAAATGTAGTTTTCTTTTTCAGGTGTTTTAAAAGATTATCCGCAAGAAATTGTTATATAAGGCGAAAACTTTTTTTTTTTTTAAGTTATCCGCTCTGGATGTTATCGTTTCATGTATTTTGCACATAAATGGGAAAAGCTTTCATATGCATTTGTATTTATAGGGAAAAGCTTTCATATGCATTTGTATTTATAAACTTTATATAAATACATCTTCAAGGTCTCTGGGCAGAAAGAATGCATATGCAAGCATGCAGAGGAGAGTTTGGCAGCAGGGCCAGATGCCTCCAACTGACCTCATTCATCAGCACAACCTAAAGACTGATCAGCGCAGGCAGGCAGCTGAATGCATTAGTGATGTCATAGTGGTATTACGCATCATTGCTGCAGGGAACCAATGAGGCACAGAAGTGAGAGGAATGAGATCATGATCAGGGATAATATATGATCAGCTCTCTCTCTTTCTTCCATACTGTGCTCTTTGACACTGAATGTGGTGTGTGATGCATATCAAGCAGCTGTGGAATCATTCCTCCACGAATGGCTCCACCTGATGTGCCTAATGATGCAGGACTGCTAAATTGGCCTTAATGCAAAATGTATGGGGATTATTATTATTCATGGGATCTTTAGGCAATATAGGAGTAAAAACTGTGATTGCTTTGCTTGCCAAAAGGCATTTTCTTGCATATTTGATGAAATGATGCATACTGTGCATAGTATGCAATTATTTTCTTAATGCATGAAATACTTAGATGACCTAATTGCTAAACTGTGCAGTATACAACAGAGCAAATAATATCCCACAATGCACTGATACTGAATCAAATTTTTAATGACAAACATTTACATTATTATTAATAATATGTACTGTATAATACTATATATTGTAAAAATATATATATTTTTACTGTAAATATGTATATATCTATCAAAAGTTTGAGGTCAGCTAAATTTTCTTTGAAAGAAAAATGAACTTCTATTTATCAAAAAATCATGAACTAAAATGTATTATACAGCTTTTGATCAGCAAGTAGCAGATTACAATGATTGAATTAATATTAAATTTAAATGAAGGATCATGTGACACTGAACACTGGAGTAATGACTGCTGAAATTCAGCTTTGCCATCACAGGAATAAATGACATTTTAAAATATTATTACATATTAAAATAGAAAACAGTTATTTTAAATTGTAATATTTCACAATATTTTTGCTGTATTTTGCCACCTTGGAATTATAAGATTCTATTGCACTGAGTGGTTTTGAGATATTGAGCTTCAAAGTTTTTGAATTACATATACTTTGTAGATAGAAATTTTTTGTTTTATAAATAAAAAGTCCCAAAATGTACACAACTTTGAAAAAAAAATAATAATAATAATAATAAAATAAAATCACATAAAGTAAATAAATTGTAAATGATATTAGAATAAACTTAATTTTGACAAAAATGTCCGACAGAACCTTATTATTTCAAGGTGACAATTTCTAATCAAATAAATGCAGCCTTGGTGAGTATTAACATATATATTTGCAATGCATTTTTACAATGGAAAATGAAACTACTCACTGAATTAAATGTTTTTTTTTTTTTTTTTTTTTTTTTTTTACAAACTATTGTATCTAACATGCAATACTGCACTAAGCAGCAATCTAGTAATTTAAAACAGCCTCTGTTTTTTTAAAGAGCACCCACAGAGACATATAGCAGATGCTCTCTTTTCATCTTTGGGGCCCATATACAGCCCTTGGCAACTGGGGTGTCAGGATGGAGGGGGTAAAGCAGTAGGAGGGGTGTATGTATTGTGAAATAGGGGTGATGGGGGTAGGACATATTTTAATGATAATGTGGCACACTTCTTGTATGAAGTGATCCCAGTCTTAGATCTGCACAAAAGGACCCCGAACCCCACTGGTCCATGTCTATCAGACCATTTATAGGCAGAGGGTAGGTCACAAGCTGGCTGGTCCAGGGCCCAAAGGCACAGAGCCCCACCGCTCTGGCGTATGGGCCTCCACGTGTCTCTCTGCATGTGGTTTGCGTCACTGCTTTTGTTACTGGCTCCCAAGTGTATAATTTGTGCAGCCATCTTTAAGCATCTAGATTTTGGTAATTCTAGTGCACAAAACAATCATGTTAAAATATAAACAGGTTTTATTAAAGCAAATGTATAGCACATCTGATTGTGGTTTGTAAAGACCTGTAACAAACACCTGTAAGCATCTGACAGCTTTTTAAATCAGTGCTGGATATACTGGTATGTTAACACATCAGAGACTAGTCAATGGATTTAACTAGCATATGCCAACAAAGGCTAAACTAGGACTAAAACTTCAACAGCACACAATGCAAACAGATATTTGCATACAAGTTATTGAGTTTCAACTATTGGGAACATGTGTTTGCTCGGAAAATCAATAGTATGGCTCTAAGTTCATATTAGATAGTTCATGTAGCTGGCACAAGTATGATTAATCCTCTACCTAAAGATTTCCCAGCATTCCACTGGGGCTGTCTGGTGCAAACGGCTCTCTATATCGCTCTCTTGTGGTCGGAGGAGAAACCCTGTAGAACAGAGTCCAGTTCTTTGTGTGCCTTTATCATTTATCATAACAGGATTCTGCCTTTTACTTGAAGATATCCATTTACTCTATATGATCTTGTGTAAGTCAATAATAGAAAATAAAGCAGCATATTTGTTGTGGTCCTACTTTGTCTCATTGTGTAGTGCAATATCGCCACCCGGTGGTGTGAGATGGAAAGTTTTAGGAATGTTAAGCATAAAAATAATGCATCTCTGTTATTTGTGATGAAAGATATCTGGTATCCTTTGGGGAAAAAGAAGATAAAATAAAAAGAAGTTGCTTAATTTTATTAAATGTGTACTGTAATGTAAACTGTACTCTCTGATAATATAATACTAATGAAATTAAATTAGAAACATAAGTGCACTTAGAGTACACTTCATGACTGGTTCTTAACACACTTATGTATGCTTTAAAGAACTTTGTAAGTATGTCAAATTAAAATATTTTCTTTTAATAATAAAATAAATTGTAATAATATTTAAAGAAGTACAATTCTGATGTGTTGATTAATATATTCATTCATATTAAAGCATGTCAAGTACACGATTACACATTTACATTTATACATTCATCATCCACTTTTCAAAGGAACTTACTGTACTTAAAAACAACAAAAGCAATTTGTCAAAGAGCAATATTTGCCATGTACAAAGCAAGGTTTGGAGGATTAGGAGGCAAGATAGAGAAGAAGAGAAGAAGGCTGATTGAAGACATGCTGCAATGATCTGGATTGTTTGCAGAGGCTTAGTCATGCTGGCTGAAGGGCCTGTCAGTAGAGCACTGCAGTAGTCCAGTCTTAAAATGACAAAGGCTTGGACAAGGAGCTATGCTACACATTCAGGAAGAACCCGAATTTCCTAATTCTGTACAGTGCAAACCATCACAGTCTGTTGTTGAAATGTGGGTGGAAAAGCTCAGTTGGCCGTCAAAAAGTACCTCCAGGTTCCTTGCTGTCCTTGTTGGTGTTAGTGTTGTTGACCCCAGGTGCCCAGTAATGTTGTGGTCAACTGATGGGTTTGCAGGCCTTTCAAGGAGCTCTGTCTTCACAAGGTTGAGCTGTAGATGGTGCTCCTTCAGAGCAGAGATGTCCGAGCGGCAGACAGAGATACAGTGGAATCATCAGGTTGAAATGATAGATAGAGCCATGTATCATTTGCATAGCAGTGGTAGAAGAAGACATGTGTCTTTATGATCATTCACAGTAAAGTTGTGTAAATGGAGAAAAGAAGCGGTGCAAACACTGAACCTTGAGGCACCACAGTGATTAGCTGATGTGAATCATCCATCCTCTCCATAAAACCTTCAAAGATCTGCCTGTGAGCTATGACTGAAGCCACTGAAGTACTGTACCTGTGATGCCCAAGTCAGAAAGGTTGAACATGAAGATGTGGTGGTCAACAGTGTCAAAGGCAGCACCTTACTCTTTCTCTTAGATCATCTGAACCTGGCCTTTTGTCCATTCCTAGATCTTGGTTGCCTACTATAGATGTAAGGTCATTTTGAAGATGTTTTGAAATGTAGTTTAGATAATCTGGAATTAGGAATTTTTTTTGTTGTTGTTGTTGTTGTTGTTTTATGTTCTGTTTTGTACCTGTGAAATGTTCCTGAAATGTACTTTTTGTAAAGTGACCTTGAGCTGTGGTAAGGTGCTACATAAAACAACTCCTCGCCAGCTGAAGAGATTCATCAATGGTCATCAGGGAAGGGTCTGGAGTGTCTGCTTTTGAAGCTAGACTGGTTGTTGTAAAGTAGATCGTTCTGTGAGAGAAGGCAGAGACCTGATTGAACACAACTCTTTCAAGAGAATTTGACAGAAAACTGGAAGTAAGTGTTGGCTTTTTGAGCAATGGGGGTTACCCTAGCCTACTTAAATGTGGTAGGAAATCTGCCAGTAGTAATTGGTGTTTATGTTGTGAGTCAAAATCAGTAGCAATGCTGGTGAGATCTCCTGAAAATGGTCGGAGGGGACTGAGTCTAGGGACAAGTTGCAGGATGACTGGCAAATTGAAATGTACAGACCTCATTCTTTGTTGGAAGAGAGGAATATGTGTGAATGGAGGTTGGCTAGAGGTAAGTAGTGCAGAGAACTGGTTGCTGATGGTTGTCACCTTATTGGTGAAATAGCTGGCAAAGTCATCAGCAGTCAGAGAAGAAGTGGGAGGAGCTGGTTGGGTACAGAGTAGAAAGGAGAATTTATGAATAATTTGAGGTGTTGCTGATTTTGTTTTGGTAGAAGACCATAGTAACAGAAACACTATAGAAGAGATTGATACTTCACCAGAAGGGCAGCTAAGTCCATTTTCTCAGCAGCTCTGAGCATGTGGTTATAAAAAACATCTTTTAGCCAGGGACTGGAGGTGCTGCACATGCTAGCCTGGATGTGAGAGGACAGATGTTCTCAAGGCAGGATGTTAAGGTAGAGCATTGAGTGTCTGTGGTTTTATTGACATTGAGAAAAGAAAACTGGTCGGTGAGGGAGAGAAATGGAGAGACCACAGAGGAAAACCATAGGGAGAGAGAGAAGGTTATGGCAGTTATAGCAAAAGCAGACAAAGGAGGAGGCCATGGTGAGCCTCAAGGCAGAGTGACAAAAGAACTGGAGAAGTAGGAGAGATGTGGTCGAGTAATATGATGGTTGTCACGTTACGTGTTAGGATGAGGTCTGGTTCATTTTGGTCTGGGATGAGGTCTGGATCCACCTGCTTTTTGTGCTACAGGGGTGCGCCGTCTTGTGATGTTGAACGAGGCCAGCTAGGACAGGGGTGTCCAATCCTAGTCCTGGAGGGCCAACGTCCTGCAGAGATTATAGTAATCCTGAAGACCTTAATTACTTAGGGGAAGTCGTGGCCTAGTGGTTAGAGAGTTTGACTCCTAACCCTAAGGTTGTGGGTTTGAGTCTCGGGCCGGCAATACCACGACTGAGGTGCCCTTGAGCAAGGCACCGAACCCCCAACTGCTCCCCGGGCGCTGAAGCATAAATACTGCTGCTCATTTTACTGCTCATTTTGGTCTGGGATGAGGTCTGGATCCACCTGCTTTTTGTGCTATACTGCTCTGTGTGTGTGTGTTCACTGTTGTGTGTGTGCACTTTCGATGGGTTAAATGCAGAGCACATGAGTATGGGTCACCATACTTGGCTGTATGTCACGTCACACTTTACTTTGTTTAGGATGTGTTTAATTGATATTGGAGCTAAACTCTGCAGGACAGTGGCCCTCCAGGAGTAGAAGTGGACACCTCTGAGCTATGAAGTCAGTAACTTGAGGTTAGTTTAGGTGGATGTTGAAGTCACCAAGGATTAACAGTGATGTGCCATCTTCTAGAAAAGAGGAAGATGTCTAGTTGACCTGCCGGACAGAAGATGATGACAAGATAAAGTCTGACAGGATTAGTTGCAATAATGGCATGCTACTGCAGGGAGGAGAAAGAGGAGTGAATTTCCAGGTGTTGGTAATGAGTAGACCTGAGGGTATTAAACGGAAAACCAGAAAGTAGTAAAGAATAAAAAGTAAGAAATACTGAAATAGTGCAGCGTGCTGTGCTTTGTCAACACCAGGTCTTTACCTTACCTGGTCTTCACACAAAGAAGTCTTTAAACAAGCGCCATTGCTTTCGCTTCAATAATATTTGCTAATTGTAATTTTAACTGTAGTATGTTATTCAATATTCCATTTAAAGGTAATATATTTTGAATGCACTAACTTGCAATTTGATCATTACAAATGTGTAATTACAAATATATTTAAATACATAAAATACAAGTTAATTAAGTCAAGTCAACAGAAATTACATTAAAGTATATTTTAGTTTTCTAGTTCTACTAAATGCATTTAATATACATTTAAACTACAATACATTCTTATTTAATTGCAAATAACATGCAATAAAGAGTATGAAAACATCACATTCAGATATATTCTTTTATATTTTAGAAAGGAAAAAAGGAAACTACAATCTTCTACAAATGAATCAAATATGACTGTTATGAGTCAGTATGAGTACGCACAGAATGCAACACAATAATATGCAAAGAGTAACCCGGATGCCACATGAAATCGACAGTTCAGGAGGCAAAACAGTTGGCCATGCCACGTGGAAGACAAAGGGTATTTTATATGCAATCTTATATGCACATAATGCAGAATGAAAAGTTATTTTCTATGGAAAATTTAAACCGAAACCTACAATATTACAGTGATGAACTTCCTTCATTGCTGAATGGTGTGTTGGTGAATTTTGATAGTGTTTGAAAGCGTGTTTAGCATTAGCCTGTGTGGCTAGGTCTCGTGGGCAAGGCGAATGTTTGTGTTTTGGTTTTAAAAACCTGATGTCATCATCATATTGTGGAGGACAGTGATGGAACAAAAAGATCAGTGTTACTATTTGGTTAATGTCATTGTAAGTTTCTGGTCAAGTCCTTTGCCTAATCAAATATGTTTTAGATGGGATGGAGGACAGGCACATCCAACAGATCAGAGCACAGTGCAATCAGATAAATATCGAATCAGTAGGGGCTTCTGGATTGTTTAGCATGAATTTTGGATTGCTAAGGTCATGCTTAGGAAATGTTTAGTAATTGGAATAATTCTTGAGTCTAAAAATATTTAGCTATATCCTCTGGTTCGCCTTTTTTAAACTTTCATTTTTTTTCTTTTCAGGTCCCAGTCCAATGTGAAGACACTGTATGTTTGTTTTGGTTTATTAAAATGTAGAATGAAATATCTGCTTAAACACTTGCAAATTTTAGATAATGTTTGAAACTCTTTGGATTTTTGTTTTGTGTGTGGGTGTGAAATTTTGGTTTTTTGTTGTGGTGTTTTTTTTGATGAAAAATTCTTTCCCTTACGAAGGTGCAATCCATTTGTGACTGGGTCATATCACAGGTAAATCAGAGTCATGTTGTATTATAAAGACATTTGGTTTTTAGCCTTTTGAATGAGTTATTAGTAATTAGTTGAATTAGCTAAATTAGTTATTTCCCTCAAAATCATTTGTAGGGGACGAGTTCCTGGGCAGAATCAGGATACTGGTAGGTACATTTATTAAACATTCTGCTTAAAAAGGGTTCGTTCACCCAAAAAGGAAAGTTTTGTCATTATTTACTCAACAGTGTTGTTCTAATGTTGTGTCAAGACTTGATAACAAAAAGGCTATTTTCTTCATGTAGGCGTGTCTCCAGGATTCATAGCACCTGATGGCATGGGCGGCAATGGCCAAGAGCTGATGAACAGAGATGAACGCTATAAAAAAGAGAAGCGTGTGCATCCAAAGGGAAAGAAGAAAAAGGTTAAGAGAGGCGAGAACACAGCTTCACCATTAAAGAGGAAAATCATCCAGTCAGCATCTGACAGTAACGAAATGTGATTTGATTAATAAGATAAATAACACCTATTTTCTTGTTTAAAGTGATAGTTCACCCAAAAATTCTTTCATTAATTACTCACCCTCATGTTGTTTCAAACCCGTAAGACCTTTGTTCACCTTTGGGACACAAACTAAGTTATTTTTGATGAAATGCGAGAGCTGTCTGACCCTGAATAGACAGCAACGGAACTATCACGTTCAAGCCCAGAAAGGTAGTAAGAACAATCATTAAAATAGTCCATGCGGCATCAGTGATGGACAGCGTTGCTGTCTATGCAGGGTCAGAAAGCTCTCGGATTTTATCGATAGCTTAGTTTGTGTTCTGAAGATGAATGAAGGTCTTACAGGTTTGGAACGACACAAGGGTAATTAATTACAGAATTTTCATTTTTGGGTGAACTGTCCCTTTAACGTAGCATACACACTGCTTTTCTATAAGCTTAAGCAGCACTTAAAAGCTTTATAAACTTTGAATCTATAACTCTAACTTTCTGTACTCTTTAAATAAATTCTTTCAAAAGGACAATAAAAGCTGTCATTCATTATCGTAAATGGAAAAGACTGTCATCATAATTAAAGAGCTGAAATGAAATTTCTGTCATCATTAACTCACTCACACAAGGGTTGATTAATCTTTGAAACATAATATTTTAAATTAAACCTGAAAGGTTTCTGTCCCTCCAATAAAAGCCAAAGTAACCAAACCTTAAAAATATCCACAAACTTCGCTTCACAAGACATGAAAGTGAGTAAATGATGACAGATTGACATTTTTTGGTGAACTAGCCCTTAAAAAACTGATGCTATACCATACAAAGTGCCAGCAAAACAAAGAGTCTGCAAAATACACACATGAAATCTGGAAGAACGCTTTCTGTTTTCATTCTGTCTCATCATGTCTGTATTGCTTCCTCTCTTCTCTCAGCTCTGGAGTCAACTTTTATTAACCTGTCAACTAACTCTCACAATGACCTCTAGTGGTCAGTACATACAGTAGATCAAGCAATACAAGTTTCTGCAAACACATTTGCAGTCCTACAATAAGTTTTGCTTAAAATCACATACATTGACTTCTAAATGGTTTGGATGTCAAATAGTTTTCAGAATTTTTTATTTTTTTTGCTTGGGTGGCATTTGAAATCAAAGTGAAACTAACTAAAAGAACTAAGAGAGCAAAACTCACTCCAAGCTACACTAATTAAAACATTATTTGATGATGATAGATCTGTATTTTCAGAAATTATATAAGAATATCTGTAATAGAGATTAAATATCTGTAGTAAACATGCAAAGATCTGCACAGATTGTGTTTCAGGTCATAACCAGTCAGCTGAAAAGCCTTACTTGCATAACCAGTCAGCTGAAAAGCCTTACTTGCATTAGTCATAACCAAAATCATAAATACAAATGGAAAAACAAGCCAGAGAAACTGGTTTTGAGGAACGAAAACAGAAGCTGTAAGAGTCCCTGCCCTTTTATTTGCATCAGCGGAAACTATCTGCTGTTTAAATCATTTGTGACTGGAAGAGTACTGGGAACATTTCAAACAGCACTGTTCATTTTACGCTGGTTGGATATAAAGAGTTTAAGATTACATCAGGCTGATAGAGCAAATGTTTTTTCCTGTATGTCTGAGAGGATGCATCAACAAATTCCAAACCATAAAGAGAGGATCAGGGGAGACCAGCATGGAGCAGACATCTATAGTGAATGGACATAAATTAAGTGAACTTTCTAAAATCGAGTGAACTTTTTACAAGTTTACAGGAGAAAAACAAATTCTGTTCTGTATAAACTAAAATGTTAGGTATAAGCTAAACTCTTAAACAGGAATGGAAGACTGTCCAGACCCAGCTACAGAATGAGAACTTCCAGATTCGTGGACGTGACACAGAAGGTAGGACAAAACTCAGTGCCAAATACTTCTTATTAATTTTGTTGCATTAGAATATGAGAAGACAGCATAGATTTTTCCTTTGTGTTCTAAAACAATGTATATAATGTCATCTGTGGATTATAAGCAAAACTTTTAATTTGGATGACTCGATACGTATGATGTCACGTTGCTCGTGACCTAAACCTACTTCCGCGCAAAGTGAAAACAAGAATGGCCTTTGCAACTGACCAAAACGAAAAGGTAAAACTTTAATATAACCATGTAGTCCTAAATGTTTTTTTAGGCCTGATGCAAATCTTTTCTTAAAGGCATTTAAGGAAATAAACTGTCTTTTACCGGTAGATGATTTCAGTGTCTCACATGGCGCACGCATTGACCCTGTTTGTCAACGTTTTCTGTTCAATGCACAGCTGAGTTGATCGTTTTTAGTCCTTGTGTAATGATTAAAATGATTCGTTTTTAGTCCTTGTGTAATGATTAAAATGATTGCATTATATGCTTGTCTTCTCTACCGCTGTTTCTGAGGCCTGATTCATGGAGCCATTTTGTTTGTTTGTTATAGTCAAGACGATGGGGTTAGACACATTGGTTAAATATCACATGGTTTGAGTCAGTAGTGATAGTTGAATCAGTCATCTCTTTGTCATTCTGGCTTTACAAAACTACTGTTATGACTGGAGATCCACTCTACTAACCAGCATCAATTTCACTCGGATGGGTTAAATGCAGAGCACAAATTCCCAGCATGGGACACCATACTTGGCAACATGTCACGTCACTTTCTGTATATAAAGCTAGTGCAAAATTATTGTTAATAATCATAAAACCTCCACAAAGACCAATCCATTTGGTTAATTTCTTTATATATATATGTATATATATATATATATATATATATTGTGTGTGTGTGTGTGTGTGTGTGTGTGTGTATGTGTGTGTGTGTGGTATATATATATATATATATATATATTTTTTTTTTTTTTTTTTTTTTTTACTTCTGTAGTAAAGTATCCCAATGTACATACTTCAAAACATAGCATTAGAATTATAATATTTTTAGATGGCAAAAAACAAGCATGTGCCTTTCTAAGAAAATGAAAACAAGCATGTGCCTTTCTAAGAAAATGAAAATTCAATTTTGTAAGGTACCTATTTTATTTTTATTATCCATTCATGTTTGTTTGTTTATTTATGATATGATGTCTTGGATGATGTCAGTGTGTCTTTGTTTTATACAATTAAATTGTGCCTGTATTCTTAAGGGCCTTACATATTACCAGGTTTTGGCAATAGTGAATTTTGAACAAAATCCAGTCCATTTCAGTTGGAAAACACATGCAATAGTGAATTTTGTGACATCTAAACAATAGTGAATTTTGTGACTTCTAAAGTCCAAGAAAACACATGTAACATTAATTTATTTTAATTTTTTTGCTTTTTAGTTAGGTATTGTTTGTGAGGATTTGAATTTTTTGGATTTGTGTATTTGTGTTTTTTTTTAAGGTTTCGGTCCAGTGTCGGGATAACCCATATGGATTTAATGGTGTGGTGGTGTATGGGGATGAATCCTACGGCATGACCTTAGGATATATCCCAGATATGACTGGCTACAATCAATACCTAACTAGGTAGGTCTATAAAATTAACTGAAAGAAATGAATCCGATGCAGGCTACTCTATTAGCCACCCTAGTACCATCAAGCATTGCAAACAGTTCTCATTTGTTTAAAGGAATATTTCCCCTAAAAATGAAAATTTGCTGAGAATTTACTCATCCTCAGGTCATCAAATTTGTAGATGAATTCGATTCTTCATCAGAACAGAGTTTGGAAATGTAGCTTTACATCACTTGCTCAACGAAGGATCTTCTGCTCATTCAGACGGCACCCATTCACTGCAATGTTATGGACAGAGGACGCATATTTTTGCTTAAAGCAGTTTGAAGATAAAAACATCTTGACAGCTTTTCACTTCATAAGACATGTGACTAATGAGCTGGAGTGTGGATTATAGTAATGTTTTTATAAGCTGTTTGGACTTTCATTCTGACGACACCCATTGACTGCAGAGGATCCACCTTTGAGCAAATTATGTAATGCTAAACTTCTCCAAATCTGTTCTGATGAACAAACAAACTCATATTTTCATTTTTGGACGAACTATTCCTTTCCAGGCTTTAGGGTGGGTTACACAGTACGCTATAAAGCTAGGTGTGAAGTCTATGCCAGTTCATACTTATTTGTTTTCTGAACCTTTGTTTTCCATAAAATTTACTTTTTTGAGTGAACTTAATTAATTTATTTATTTTCTATTTGCAACAGACGTGGAAATGACTTCAGTGCTGGAGTCGTTAATGCAGACGATCTCAATGATGGTAAGATTTTCATTTATTTATCAGTTCATTTCCTAATGACTTAAGAAACATCATCTAACGAGCTCTTAAATTAGTCATTTCAAGTGTGCCATATGTCTGTTCACTGTTTATTTGTAATGAACACTTTATCTGTTCCAATTCAGCTCAATCATCTCCTCAAATGCTGCCAGTGAATGTTTCAGTGACCATATCTGGTATGACGGCTCCAATGAACACTCGCAACCAACTAGGAGCTCGTCACATGGACCCATACTTCACTTATGGTGAGACATTGGATCTATTTGTGTTTCTGTAAAGAGATATCAGATTTAGGGCTACCAAATGCAAACTTACTGTTATCCAATGATGAAACAAATGCACTGATTGGTTCTCCTGTTGCTGCAGGCAATGCATTAGCACCCGTTTATGGATGGGGAGGGAACAGGTATCAGCTTTGGGACAGAGATGAGCAACACGAGGAGGAAGAGAGGGATTCTCGTCTTAAGGGGAAAAAGAAGAAAGCAGAAAGAAGGAGGAGGAAAAGATCCCGTCATGCTGGTCATTAGAAGGGCTAAAGATCTGACCAGCATGTAAATAAATAAATAAACCATTTTAATTCCAATGTATGAATTTCTCTGTGCTTTCTTTTGTTTGGTTTCCATATTCTTAAGTTGCAGAATTAAGACCAGTTCACAACAAGAACGATTACTATAATGATAACTAATTCTATGAGAAGAGAGAAGATCCTGCCAAAACTAATCGGCAGAAGACATAACTTAAGTTGCTGGTCTTTCATTATGCGAACGCTTCCCGTTTCGTTTCATTTAACTTCCTACCTTATTGGAGAGAAATGAAGTAACGTTAGCACGTTGATCTGCGAACCGCTGGTCTTTATGCAGAGAACTCAGCTCATATTTTCTGTATAATGATGCATTTAAAAGTTAACGACCAAACGGATATTTATAAAAGTTTACATTGCTGTTGCAGATTAAATATAACACAGATCAGATTAAATAAATATTATTTCACCAGGTTAAAAGTTGAGTATTAGTAACTCAAACCCCTTTAATTAACCAACTCTGTCTATGCTTAACCGTCGGTCGCGCGCGTCCGCCATGTCTGTAGTTTTTTTAACGCTTTTTAGTCGTGATTGTAGTTCTCAATCGAATAATTCGTTACAGCGCATTAGATTGTGGGTATTATTATCCATCAGAGTGTGCACGGTCCACACTTCATCGACCTGAAATAGTACACCATCTGGGGTCTTCTGGCACACTCTTTTAAGGACTTGGCTCAACTGAAATGAACTGTCCAGGTTTACAACGCAGGTGCCGCTAGGGGCGCTGTTATAAAACTTCACTTCCCGTCCTCATGGGATGTTCATTGAACTGCACGGATCGACACACAGACCCACTGAAGTGTTTACGTTCTCATTTATGTGCTAAAATCACATAAAATCACTGTTTACATGAGCTCCTTTTAACGATGAGGCTTAATCCGAGTAACGTGAATCGCTGAGTTTCATTCATCAGAAAGCTGCACTGCGTTCAAAACAGTTCAAGAGGAAGGGTTTACATTTTTCCTGATCACACATCCTCATCTGCAGCATGGATCGCCTGGCCTCTTTTGGAAGTAAGTAACATTACATCGTCTAGCAAATCAAGGGAAGGTAACTAGCTAAATGAGAAAAAGAAACGACATTCGATACAGAATTTTAACATAGTAACAAAGTGACTAACAAAAAATGCTCTTATAGTACTACCATATAGGTAGTTATTTATTTTTATTTTTTATTTTTTTTCTGAACAAAGCATAATGACTACTTTACATTTTTAACTTGATGTACAGAAGAAACTCATTAAAATGTCATTCAGTGTAACGATAGTTCATGTTACAAAAATTGTGTCATGCATATGTTAGAACAAGAATCATTAGATGATATTAAAAGACTATTTAAGGATCACAGTGCAGCCCACAAAAACTAACTCACTGTCATTTTAAATCTTTAGCAAGCTTTGATACTGTCCTTCAAACTACTGGGTTTCACCCATTTGTACACCCATTTTTATAGAAAACAGAAATCTTTTGTAGCAGTATACACTACCGTTCAAAAGTTTGGGGTCAGTACATTTTTATTTATTTTTATTTTTTTTTTTTTTTTTTTTTTTGAAAAATTGCTAAAAAAATGTCAGTAAAGACTTACATTGTTATACAAGGTTTCTATTTGGAATAAATGCTGTTCTTTTTAACTTTTTATTCATCAAAGAATCCTGAAAAAGTATCACAAGTTCCAGCAAAAACTGTTTCTAACATCAATAATAAATCAGCATATTAGAGTGATTTCTGAAGGATCACGTGACTCTGAAGACTGGAGAAATGATGCTGCGAATTCAGCTTTGATCACAGCAATACATTATATTTATATACAAATATATAAATATACAACTATTGTTAAAAAACTACAATTAATTTATTTTTAGCAACATATTTTTTAATTGGCAGAATAATTATATTGCTCATTAATTATGTTTTTATTAATGTTATCCTTCAAGCTGTAATGTTACTCGCTATTTTATTAACACTTTTATTAAAATGATGCCATATCATCTGTATGATGCAGATAACTTGACCTCGGTGACATATTTTAATCCGCCAAATTCAATAAAATGCTTCTGTCATGTACTGTGATGTGAAGTACTGTTGGCATGTTTTTGGTACAGGATATAGGTCTGTTGAAATGATCGCTTCATTCTGTAAATAAGTCTTTATGTCTCCTCAGATGATCCTTTCGATAAGCCTCCCTGTCGAGGATGTTCCTCGTATCTAGTGGAGCCTTACATTAAATGTGCTGAGTGTGGACCGTCACCTTTCCTCTTGTGTCTGCAGGTGAGTCGCTGGACTGAGGATCTCATTACTGTCTGACTGCAGAAATCAAATACTGGCACCCTTGATGTGTACTATATGCTTTAATCTTTCTGTTGCAGTGCTTTACTAGAGGATATGAGTATAAAAAGCACCAGAGTGACCACAAGTATGAAATCATGGTAAGGAGAAATTAAAATGAAAATGTGAAAAACAAAGACATTTTTATTATTATTAGAAAAAAAAGCGTATTTTTTGCATTTCCGTGCTTCATAACTTATATCCTGTGTCTTGTGTTGATAAATTACACATTTAATTTGATCTGCTTTCTTCTAGACATCTGATTTTCCCGTGTTGGAGCCTGGCTGGACTGCGCAGGAGGAGATGGCTCTGTTAGAGGCTGTCATGGACTGTGGTTTTGGTAACTGGTCAGTATAGTTCCTCACCTCATACCTGTTATTCTGCTGGGGCTCATTTAGCAGGGATTGTGGGGATTATGAGGTTATTGAATTAATTGTTTTATGTGTTGTTTGAATTGTTTATATTTATTTTTTTTATTTTTTATAATAATAATTAGATTAATTTAATCAAGATATATTTATTTGATGTGCATATTGTGTATTTGATTTTTGTTTTTTTTAATTGATCAAAATTGAGTGAGTTTATTCTTAAAATATTTTAAAATATTTATGCTTTTCCTTTTCAATTATGTTGATTTTTCTGAGCCCATTGGTAAATATTTGTTCTTGTTTTAAGCATAAACTCACTTCATTTTGATAAATTTGACAGAAAACATCTTATTTTTGTCATTTTGCTTGTCAATTAAATGTATCTTGATTTCAGAATTAAGAACCTGTGGAAACCCTGAATTCTGTATTTTTGATCAAATATGTGACCAGTGTTTTTTGTTGTTTACTAAAACTATTAAAAATTTGGTTAATTGAAATATTTGTTTTGGAAGTAAGTACCTTGTTTGGCAGGTCACTGATCTGATATTGGACAGCATTTAATTACCTAAATGTGAAGGGAAAAAAACCATTTACCATAGTAACCAGACACTAACAAAAATGTTGTTGGTACGTGCCCAAAACCAAGGTATTGTGATAGTACATATAGCATGATATTTTTTAAAATACCTTGGAGTATTTAAAAACAATAGTTGATGGATGCAGTAATTATATTTTTGATTAAATGTGTGACTTAAGTTTTTCTTATTGTAAACTTAAACTATTTTATATATATATGTGTATATATGTATGTGTTTTTTAATTTAAATAAAGTTGTAATCAAATAAATGCAAATATTACATGAATGAGAACTTAAATGAGAATTAGAAATGTTGCCTTGGCATAAAATAAGTTCTAACTGAAGTACAAAAAAATTAAATAAAAATATGTTGTAGATTATTATAGTTATGAATTAAAGATTACTATAGATATTAACAAAATTACTAAAACTTAAAGTGAACACTGCAAATATAAAAGTAAAAGCTAGTTCAAAAATATTAATAAATGCTGTATATGCATAATAATAAATAGCAATGCTAATGACAAATCTGGGTGTTTCTTCAGGCAGGACGTGGCTTACCAGATGCGCACCAAAACCAAAGAGGAGTGTGAAGGACACTACATGAAGAACTTCATCAACAATCCTCTGTTCTCCTCCACTCTGCTCAATCTCAGACAGATGGAAGATCATCTGTCCCGGACAGCAGACACAGCCATTCCCTTTAAGCGTAAGTGAGCTCCAGAATCAAGCTACTGTTTAAATATATACACATACAAGGTTTGAACTTATTTCTAATCAGTCTAATAAAATGGCATTAAATTGCTACCATAGTAACTGATCATTTTATGAAGATTCATCCTCCTTTAATACACTTAATGAGCACTATGCACAGTCCCCTGTATTCAGTCTGGCCAAGACTTGAGGTTGTCAGACAAATTGGATTAGTAAGATCAGACCATCTTTTCTGCAGGAAATCAGTTTTTGTTCTAATCTGTTGTTCTTTCATTGTGACCATTTGTGTTTGTCATCATGCGCTCACCAGCCCCTGCAGGCACTGATTTATCACACTTTGGCCAGACAGATGAACAGCATGAACTCTAGATGGGATTGTCTGATTTATTTTGTTTTTAAGGCAAAAAAACACACAGAGAGCACTCTACAATATTGAAACTGTGACGATTGATGTTTGATTATAGTATATAGATATCTTTTTAGGCAGTAGTAGTCAAGTGCTGTGTCTTGTGTCTCTTTCAGCCACTGATGATCCTCCAAGGCCTTCATTCGACTCTCAGGTGTCCAGAGATATGGCTGGATACATGCCGGCTCGAGCAGACTTCATGGAGGTGAGTGATCTATGCTTAATGTGCTGTCTGTTGGAAACAAATTAATTTGTACATTATTCAGCTCAACCCCTTTCTCTCTCTTTTTGCCTCTATGTAAAATTAGGAGTTTGATAATTATGCAGAATGGGATTTGAAAGATATCGACTTTGTTGATGATGATTCTGATATTCTTCATGGTAAGTAGCACCAAGCCACAATATGAAGTTAGCAGAACATAAAAAAACAAACCAGATAGATAGATATATGCCGATCATCTTCTGTTTACCATTTTTTTTTCAGCACTGAAGGTTGCAGTAGTTGATATATATCACTCCAGACTTAAAGAGAGACAACGGAGAAAAAAGTAAGTGGGAAAACACGCTGTACTGGCAAAGAAAAACCACTCGAGGGCCTCATTTGACTATTTAATTCAGCCTAAAATTGTAGCATTCCTTATATTTCCATTTAAAAATGTTTCTCAATAAACAAAATATGTGACCCTGGACCACAAAACTTAAGTCTCTGGGGTATATTTGTAGCAATAGCCAAAAATACATTGTATAGGTCAAAATTATCGATTTTTCTTGTCGATATGCCAAAAATCATTAGGATATTTAGTAAAAAACATATTCCATGAAGATATTTAGTAAAGTTCCTATTGTAAATATATTCAAACTTAATTTTTGATTATTAATATGCATTGCTAAGAACTTCATTTGGACAACTTTAAAGGCAGTTTTCTCAGTATTTTGATTTTTTGGCACCCTCAGATTCCAGATTTTCAAATAGTTGTATCTCGGCCAATATGGCCTATCCTATACATCAACGGAAAGCTTATTTATACAGCTTTCAGATTATGTATGAACCTCAATTTTGATTTAAAATTCTCAAACATTTACCGTTATGACTGGTTCTTTGGTCCAGGGTCACATATATACCATACTGTTATAATAACTACTAATTGAAGAATCGAATTATCACATGCACATGCGAATCCACTGAAATGCATTGCTGAGTTCAACATCTGGTGTGTTAAAATGTAACCTAATCCATAGCAACTGATCAGCCAGCCTGATTTTCTCTAGCACAAGCACAAACACAAACAGCTCTGGTGGTAACAGTAACGTTGTGTAAATAAGCATTAATGAGCCCCAGCAGCCCTGTAAAGGACTCGTGATATGTGTGTGAGGCCTGGCTGAGCTGTGTGGTTGTGTGGAGCCGCAGCTGTCGTCTGAGATCTCCTGCAGAGCAGCAAACAGACCAGTGACTCTCCGCTTCCACACAACATCTGAGACCAGCACTCCAACCAACACACACCACGGATGAGATGCTTTTAATAGCGCATAGCCCTCAGCTCATAATGCCAAGCGGAGTTAAATAAGCAGCAAACCAAGGCTGTGCATTACAGTCATTTTACCACGGTTATGTCACGTTTATTGTGTTCCCAATGCAATCTTCTGTGAAATAACAGCATCTGTAGATGATGTAAATAATAGACAGTTTAAACAATAACATAAATTGTATTTACGATAGTTGTGAAGTCATTGTAATGCACAGCCTCAAGTTATGTGTTGCTTTAATAAAATGGTGATAAAAAATAAGGGTTTAGAAAGTTGCATTTGGTAGTTGTATTTGGTAGTAATAATTTCATATGCTAATTGTGATATTAGTAGGTGCATATAAAGTGGTTATATATGTTTTTTTTTTTTTTTTGTATTTATTTTTTTTTTGTTTTTTTTAAGAAGTCATTTATCCTCACCATGGCTGCATTTATTTTAACAAGAATACAGTACTAAAACAGTAATATTGTGGGGGAAAAAAATGGTTTCTATTTTAATATTTTAGATTTGCGGAAACTGTGGTACTTTTTTAGGATTTAAAAGAATGACTGCATTTATTTGAATTAGAAACCTTTTGTAATAACAATATTATAAATGTCTTTACTGTCATTTAATATCAATTTTATTAATTATTTTATTTATATTTTTTTTGTCTTTTGTTTGGTTTATTGTTTGGTTGTTAAATTAATAAAATATTTAATATAGAGAAGTATTGTGAAAAAACGAGCCAGATCTGTTTTATAATAGTCTATTTAAGGATCATTAGCCATCATTAAGATAATTTTGAGTTTGACTTGCTTCTCACAGAATATCGAGTGAAATGTGTCAACTGTTGTCTTTCAGGATCATTCGAGACCACGGCCTCATCAACCTACGCAAGTTTCAGAGTAAGATGAGATCTTTTTTTAAAACATGGTGTTGTGCATCATATTAGCCAAACCGTCTTGCCGTCTCTTGTACTCTGTTGTGTATGTGAGGTTGTAAAGTATGTTCCCCATGCAGGTATTCGCTGGTTGGTTACAATGTACAGACCACAAGATAACCCTCCCTGACCTCCAATAACACGAGCCATCTGTGCCAAATGTTTACAATGAGCACCCGGAATACTGCAATGCCAGATCAACACTGATCCCAGAGCTGCTTCGCCAGCTGTGATTGCTCCCCTCTGAATAGTTTGGCCTGAAATGAACATTTCGACTGTAATGACAAAGGAGATTGCATCTTTACGAGTCTTCATTGATCCGAGCCCTCTGGGCACCATGTTGCTTCTCTCAGTAAATAGCAACCCGTCTCTGTCTATTTCCCCATGGACATTTCGGTTGCCCAACCGATTTCGATAAGAATACGTGTATCTAATTATTTCCTCTTTGCGTGCACGGGGGAAAAAAGCAGGGAAATCCAATCAGGTTTGTGTGTTTTGCTGAGACGTATTGGGTGTTTGTGATGCGAGAAGTCTTTTTTATTTATCAGTCGGCTTCCAGCCGCCCTCCTCGTCTCCCTGCACGCTCAAGACAAAAGCGAGGCGATAGTTACCGTGGAACTGCAGCCTCGTTGTCATGGAGACTGAGGGAAAGTGTGTGTGTGCATTGCGAGTGATAATGGAAGCAGTGGCCAAGACCTGATGGCTCGCAGCGGTGTTGGTTTATCCCCAATTCAAGAGAGCAAGACAGCTTGACCTGGCTGTGCGCACACCAGCCGGTCTCGTATCCCATCAGCCACTTCTGCACGGAGGGCACTGATATTGTAGTGTGATACATCTTGACTGATTTTTGTAGAGTGACAGGGAGAGGTGTGTGTTTCTGGGTAACATCTAGGCAAGCTAGCGTTGGCAGATATCACACCTCACACTCACCCACATAGCAGCCTTCTCTTTCTATCTCTCTCGCTCCGTAGCAGCAGGGCCGATGGCTGATAGAGCTGCTCACTCAAACCTTCCAAGTGTGGTGGGTGATGGGCCACTCGGCACAGCTGGACTCTTGATACATTGCTGTTGGCATCTGCTTTTCAAACACAGCCAATCAAACACAACATTTTAGAATAACTGTGTTCCAAAACCTTGTAAGCTCCCTAACTAGAAATCATTTTAGGGTCCCAAACATATCCTAAAAGTGTAATTTGATCGATTTTCAACCCGCTTTGTATTGTTAAATGAACAATGCTTAGTTATTCTCCGTGTTACATGGGCAGGGAGGTTTATGTTTATTTGTTAGCAAATCTCCCAGGCATTCAAGAAAAATAATGTCCCAGTGCACATTAGTTATTCATTGTTTTGTAGTTAAAACATCTTGTTTAAAGGGGACATAATGCACAGTTTCTGCCAATCTCTTGTTAATCTTGAATATCTATAGAGTAGTCACTTATAAGGTGCCTATGTAGACAAGAAGGTTGTAAAGAAGGGTTTAGAGCAGAGCCATTGTGTTTTGTTGACTTCATCAGATTGATTATGTGCATCTGTTGTGTTGTCAGTTCTGGAGAGGCGTTATCCCAAGGAAGTGCAAGACCTTTACGATGCCATGAGGCGCTTTGCACGTGTGGTGGGACCCATAGAGCACGACAAGTTCATCGAGAGTCACACCTGTGAGTATTCATCTCTCTTTTTACACACGTGATGGTTTATATATACTGGACTCTCTAGTTTTCTTCCTCAGCTGACACGGGATCAGTCTAGCCCTGTGTTGTGGTTTAATGAGTGTGTGCAGGACCGTTCGGGTTAGATAAACAAGGCCCTGTGTCATTCACCAGCGCTGAGTCTGAGCCAGTTTGAATCAGTCAGGGTGAAAAGTTCACCGCTCCATCTGCTCTGTTTCTCTCTCTCTCTCTCTCTCATGCACTCGTTCACAGTGGAGTTTGAGCTGAGGAGGGAGATCCGCAGACTGCAGGAGTACAGGAGAGAGGGAATACAATCCTTCTGCGGTAAGATGCACCCTCACTCAGAAACATATCATGGGAGGAAGCCCGAATCAAAATGAGGTTAAAGGGAGAGTTCACCCAGAAAATGAAAATTTGCTGTTAATTTGCTCACTCGCAGGCCATCCAAGATGTAAGAGACTTTTTTTCTTCAGCAGAACAGCTGAAACGGTCATCTTTGGTTATTCATAAAATGCAAGTCAGCAGCTACCGGCACTTCAGAGTCAAAAAAAGCAAACAAGAACAATCGTTATTTACAACATTATGACCTGTAATCCATAGCCTCAGGCGAGTGGTCAAGACTGCTATCTAGTTCACAGACTAAGTATTCTTTGAACCTTTTTTTTCCCCAAGTGAACTTGATGCACCAGTTCACCAAATCAGACTGAACTGTCTAAAACAGTTTGCATCTCAAGTAGCACAGATCTAGAAGTTACTCAATCTAACCTCACTTTCAGATGTGCCCAACAGTCACTGCAACTTGAAATAAGCCAAAATACTGATCCTATGATGCACGTTTTTGCAAACTAATTCAGCCCTCCAGTTCCTTGGACTGAGGAAATGGCTCTGACTCGGACCAGAATTGATGAGCTGCTGATATGAGCATGCATGAACCGAACACTTAAATGAAAGATTTTTAATGCTATCTCATGGTTTATGGAAAATGGTGACGTGATCTAGACAAGTTTATTCACTTTCTGTGCTTTAGACATGTAAAACATCTGCGTTTCACCACGTCATTATTGGGTGCTTTAATAATATAATTGGGTATACATTACGTCATTGCGTGATTATGCAAACAAATTGGTGAATCAGTTATTTGAATCAGTTTATTGTAACAAACTGTCCCAAAGAACCAGTTTGCGGTAAAGAATCAGGCTTGCCTGTTTGCCTGAGGCTTTGGATTACTGTTGTAAATAATGTTTAGTTTGGTGCACGGACCTTTATAAGACCTCAATATATCATCAGGAGCCATGGGTATTAGTTTTGTGTTGCCTGAAAGCTGTTTTTGACTCTAAAATAGATAGACGTTGACTTGCCTTTTATGAATCACAAAGGACAACGGTTTCAGCTAAAAATGTTCTTTACCGTTCTCTTGAAGAAAAAGTCAGCTGCATCTTGGGTGACCTGAGGGGGGGTAAATTAACAGCAATTTTTTGGGTTAACTATCCCTTTAAATTAAACACCGTCAGCAAGTGATAAATGACAGATCTATCTGAATACGGTGCATACTATCCACAGTCAGATGTCACAACTGATCTGTCATCTGGCCTGCAGGGGCTAAAGTGTACGAGAGAGTCAAACGCATGCGAGAGGACGAGCGCAGGAAGAGGAACATGCTGTGTGACATCCTGCAGTACATTCATGACTCTCGTGCGTGCCAGCAGTGGCTCCACAAACAGGCTGCCATGTAAGAGCTCTTCCTTAACGCCACCATACTCACTCTCTATACTACTAATTATTAACAATACTTCAATACTGTTTAGTTTTGCAATTATTAAAAAAATATATAAAACTAATTCAACTCCAAATGATCTTACTGCAGGAAATAATATGAAATAATTAAACACGATTGTAAACACTATTACGGTGGTGAACACTATATAGAAAATATAATGTTACAAAATATGAATAAATATGTTGTTAAACATTGTAATATATTTATATAAGCTGTTTATCTAATTATTAAATTAAACAGTCTGCAAAAAAAAGAAAATTGGCCTAACTCACAGATCACAGACTTAATCTACTATTAAGTTTTACTCTTATTGCTGCGATGCAAGACCTGCTGTTTCTTTCTATATACTATACTTTCATATGCTGTTTATTAGTATCACATATTTGATTCAGGTTTCTTTCTGCTTGCTGGTCCTCAGTGTATTCTAATTCAAACAATCTATTTGGCGCTCAGTTTGTTTGTTTGTGTTTTTGTAGCTCCAGCAGTAGTTTCACAGAAGTTGGTGTAGGTATTCAGCAAAAGCAGACAACGTAAAAGTGAATGATGAATCAGGCGCTCTATTAATACTTTATTTTGCTGAGAACCCCAAGAGCCCCAGCCAGTCTTTCAGAGATGTTTCAAAAGTTTTTGAATGAAAATGTTTTCTTCGCTGAAGCAGCAGTTGACTGCCTGTGTTTCTCTCTCGCAGCGATGCTGGAATCACCCCTGTGGTCACTACTATCACTACCTCAGGTACAGTGCTGCTTATTTCCTCCATATTTCACACAACGTCTCCTCTCCTCCACTCAAGTCTCTTTGTGCAATCTTAGTGATGTCCTCTTCAGCCGTGAGGCCGCAGGCTCAAACACAATAATGTATTCTCTGAGATGCACTGCTGTAAATACAAGCAACAAAAAAAAGAAGCCACTCACATCTCTTTATATTTCTCATGTACTTTCACATTTTGTCTCTTTTTGTCACTTCACTGCACAACTAGGACAAATTTAAATGCATATGCAGACTCTTTGACTTTATCTGATCATTCAAGCGTTTTTGGATTTTGATGATACTGAAAACTAAATTTGCAGGGTAGTTTATTTCTATCAATTATCATATTTTAAATAAATTTATTGAATTTCTCATTACTCTCTCTCTCTCTCTCTCTCTCTCTCTCTATATATATATATATATATATATATAATGCAAAAATCTGTTTTTATGCATGAATTGTAATTTTTTATTTAATGGCATATAAAAATACTAATATAATAGTAAGTAGCATTATTTCTTATTGACTAAAACTGTTGTGTTGGCATCACAAAACAGTTCTTATTGACTAAAATTGTTTTGTGTACCTTAATGGGAAATTGTCATGAACATAATTTTAAAATATAAAAATTGTTTTATTTATGCATTATATGGCAACAATTATTTTTATTAATTTTTTTTGTTATGATTTGAAGCTCTAATAATAGTAATATAATAAAAAGTATTATTATTATTATTATTAAGGAACAGTGTTTAATAAGAAGTACCTTAATGGGCAATTGTCATGAAAAAGTCTTTTTTTTATTATTATTATTATTTAAATTAATAATAAAATAATAACAATTATAATTGTATCATTAGTAGTAATAGTAGTAAAAAGAAGAACAATAAATGTATTTGGTCACAATTTACTATTAACTAACAATTAACTATGACTTTGGCCTCAATAAACTGCAGAATCATGCAGAATAAGACATTTATATGGACTTTATAAGAACTATTAAACAACCAATATGCCAGTAATATACATGCTAATAAGCAACTTGTTAATAGTGAGAATTGTCCCCTAAATTAAAGTGTTTCCATGTACTTTTATTGAATGCAGCACAATTAAGAAACCATGGGACAATCCCTGTAATGCACAGTCCTTTGGCTAATTGCTTTGCTCAGTTATTTGCTAAATGATAACTTGTTGCTAACGGTTCTTGATGAGGAGAATCTGAATGGTCTCAATCGTCTGATCCACAGGCAGAAGAAGCGCACCTCCTCTCAACCTAACAGGACTGCCTGGCACCGAGAAACTCAATGAGAGAGAAAAAGAGGTTTGGAAATCTTGATTTTGCTTCTGGCACAAGCTCATTTCGAAGACACCTGCCTCATTGATGTGATATAATGGATCCTAAACGATTCTCTCGTCATCTCCCTCAGCTATGTCAGGTGGTTCGTCTGGTGCCTGGGGCGTATCTGGAGTACAAACAGGCCCTGCTGAACGAGTGCCGGCGGCAGGGGGGTCTACGGCTGGCTCAGGCCCGATCGCTCATCAAGATAGATGTCAACAAGACGCGCAAAATCTATGATTTTCTTATCAAAGAGGGCTACATCAATAAGGCTTAGTGCTGATTGAACTGCTGCAAGGACATCTGATAGATGAAGAATCATACTCATTGTGGATCATTCGTGTTGAGAGAGCAATGAGAGATGACAGATTTTGTGTACCGCTTGAATGTGTTTTTTTGAAGTCATTGATTCCTTACAGATCTGCACCTGTTTGTTTTTGAACGACTGACGAGGTGCTTCTGTAGAGTTGTGTTTAGGACTATATAAGCTGATAGTTGTGTATAAAGACTGCTGCTGTTTGTACCGAGGAGAATCTGATTACACGTCACTGTAATATCAAGAAATCATTTTATTTTTTATTTGTTCACATGCCCTTAAAATTGTCAATTAATTTTTGAATTCTAGAATTGTAAGATGAATATCAAAAGGTCTTTAAAGAACATCTGAATCACAAAATCAAAATAGAAATAAGAAATATATTTCTTAAAGAAAAGGAAGTTTTTTGTTTGTTTTTTGTGATTGTTAAATGTACTGTGACATTTTCATGACTATTCTGCATATATATATATATATATATATATATTTTTGGCCACGACTGTATATATATATATTCTGAGGGGATAAGTAACATTTATAGTATAAAATTGCATTGTATAATATGCTATTATTATATTGTGATTATGTATTTTTATTGTACTGCCCTTATTATTAAAATTGGGGATTTTTTTTTTTTTTACAGTAATAAGAGTAAAAAGAATTACAAAATCCAAAAGTAAATGACTACTCTTTACATCAGTCAAAAAAAATTGGGGGGGAATTGTCATGAAAATAATTTTACAGTTCAGAAATAATTTTATTAAATCCTGAATTGCGTCATTTTCATCAAGTGCAATATCTTATTTTGATTTTCATTCTGAGGTGAAATATAATCCAGACAGGTTTTGTGAGAATATTTATGTCTGCAGAATATGTTGTACTGCAACCAATCTTCAGTTATTAATGCAAAACTAGTAATTACATTTTTGTGTAACAGTTGTGTTAGGTCTACTGTTTTATTTGAACATAAATGTGTTCTTTCAAACTGGCTGGTTTTAATGTGAAGGCTGAGAAAGAGTCAAATCTCGGGAGGCGGCATTTACACCAGTTGAGTGTGAAATATATTACCGTCGCCTCTCGCTCAGCATGACGAGCGAGAGCCGTGACTAACGCTAGCAGCAGCAACCATCAGGCTTTCAAGCTTATCACAACAGTGTAAAGCGACCTGATTAATGCTCCAGATCCCACCTTTGATGATAAGCCCCATGGAGAAATGAAGGCCTGTTTGATGGCTGAAAGGCGTGAAGTTTGGAACTGATATTTTTATTTTTTTTATCTTCATTCCTCTAGGTAATGTCTTCATGAAGCGTGGAGGTCTTACATTATGTAGGTTCTGAATCTGAAGTGCACCGTGTTGGTGAAAGCATGTCATGGCTCTCTTATCACAAAAAAAAAATGTTGAATTCTGTGTACAGATTCATATTTTTCGACGTCAGACTCATTTGGCAGTTTAGGCAGAAATATTAGTAACATACAAGAGAGTAGCATCAGATTGGGATGGCAAACTATAAAGTCCTTGATCCATCGAGTGATTGGCACATGAGCGAACGGCCCTCGACTGGCAGCAGAGCAGAAAGACGGCAGATTCTGGTGTCGGCTCACTGTGTGGGAGTCAGATCTGTTGTTTAGCATGCTCGTTCCCTCATCAAACCACACAGCCTGTCTTAAAATGAGATCTGATACCTCCTCATACACTCCTTTTTTACCCGCAATTCATAGTCATCTACATTTTAGTTAATTTTCCTTAAAAGAATCATTTACTAGGACTGCTGCTTTTAGACTTCACAGCGGACTGAAAATCACCATAGAAGTATCATAAAAGTACTTTGTGACTTGTACATTTAAATTTCTCAGTTCTAAAGTCTTGATAAATCCTAAGGCTTGAGTTGATTTGTCAGCAAATCAAAGATCTGACTCAGAATGACACTTTGTTCACAATTGAGCATTGCAGTTTCATGCGTGTTTCTGCATGGCAATAGATTTGTCTTCTCTTTCACAGCCCTCAGTGCTCGTTTTATAATGTTCTCTCACCACTTCCTAATCGTCTCATATTTATGGAAATTACATCAGTGCTCTGAGGGAAATGCTCTTGCGCCGTTTACCTCCCTTTTTCTCTTCTACTCTATTGATTCGAGGCTGTAAGCAAAGCAGTGTTTCTGTACCAAGAACTGAAGCTCTAATCACTGGAACAGCGGTTTTTATACCTCAACAGATTTCTACAAGCCGGCTTCTGGAGGTCAGTGAATGAAAGACTGCTGATTCCATCACAACGAGGTACAAAATCACATTCCAGATCCTTCACTCTCAATGTTCCGCTGTGGTGAAAATGAGCTTCCAAACTTTGGTATCATTAACAATTCAACTTGTTCATTCAAGGCTGGGTTCATTGTACCTTGCTTTGCTAACTTCCCTCCATCTTGTTGACTCAAATGTACATCACTGCTTACAATGCACAAGTGCCCAATACTGGGCGAAACCCTTGCATTGGGTTGAACTGGAACATCTTAAGCCCTTGATTACTTGGAATCTGCTATGGAGCTGATTTATTTTCTTTTTTCCCTTATGATGCGCCATTCTATATGCCTATAGGTATGCTTAATAGCTTAATATAATGCTAGTATTGCCTATACTCTACAAAAGAAACATGTTATCAAAGCCCTCCTTATGGTTTTTGATCAGGCATTATAAACAGCTACCTCCTGGTGTCCTAGATGGATCAAACTTAAACCACGGTCATAAACAAAGCCACCGTCCTGCATTTTACTTTTGCTCTAGCTTCTGTACACCTATTCTTGAAACTTGATAGCAAGGTACTGCATGTATTGTTGGTTTTTGCATAATATTTTTTTTTTATGAAGTCACTACAGGTCAAATTGGCTGATGAGTGACTAAATGTGAATGACTAAGTGTCATGGAAATGTAGGTCAGATTAGGTTGGCAGAACAGTTGGTATCCAGCTGAACTAGTTAAACACCGGTTTGGCAGTCCTGGGAAACCAGACTGGTTTAAACTGCTTTTTCCCCATCCCTGCTAAAAAAAAAAAAAAAAAAAAAAAACCTGAGCAGAAATGTATTTTATCTATTGGGAACTGACTGCATTTTGAGAAGTAATAGAGCTTGGTGAACGTTATTAGAAGAGGGAAAAGTTTTTTTAATGTAAAACTTTTTATTTTATTTGGAGTAACATGCACTGATAAATCAATTACAGTAAGCAAGTTTATATCTCACAGTTCTGACTTTATTTTTCTCTTTGTTCTAAGAATTGTGAGATATAAATGCAGAATAGTGAGATAGAGTATAAAATTGGAATTGCTAGAAGGAAAGTCCGAATTGTGAGATATAATTTTGCAGTTTTGAGGGGGAAAAGTCACAATTATCTTTATTTTGTTGTGAAAAAAATAAAGAAAAAATTGAGGCGTAAACTCAGAACACAATGAAAAAAATGTGATTTGAACTCGAAATTGCGAGAAAGAGTTAAAATTGTGAGTTTGTCACAATTCTGAGTTTACATTTTGCAATTCTGAAACAATGTCATAATTGTGAAATATAAACTTTGCATTAAATGATATAAAGGTTATATCACAATTCTGAGATGTAAATTGAGTTTATATCACAGAATTGCAAAATGTAAACTCAGAATTGTGAAGAATAAATGCAGAACTGCAAGATATAAACTCAAGAAAGTCAGAATTTCAAGATGTAAACACAATTGTGAGAAGAAAAGTTTGAATTTTTAAATATAAACTCATAAGTGCAAGAAAATATCGCAATTACCCTTTTAATTTTTTTGCTTAATTGTGAGACGTATCTCAGAATTCGCCGAAAAAATCATGAGAATTGTGAGATATGAACACGTAATTTCAAAATAGAAAGTCAGAATTCTTAATTTATATTGCAATTCTGAGTTCATATTTTGATTTCACTTCACCTTCTAAGGAAGAGCCTGTGCCACTGGCAGCCCTTCACCTTATTGCTAGGCAGTGATTAACATGGTCTTAAACCTGTCTTCCATTGTCAACACTCATGGTTTCCTTGGCAACCAGGTCTGTGGCATTCTAGAGCTGTAGTCTGAAAGAGGATCGTCTCAGTGGAGGAGGGGCAGAGCGAGAGTGGACACACACACACACACACACACACACACTGTTACACATGCTCATCTGCTCAGCTGAGGAGTCATGACTGAGCTCAGCACTGAAGCGCTACATCTCTCCTCAATGTGTTTGACCCGCCAAGTCCTCCTTTAACACAAGTATAAGCAGCTCAATCCTCATTCAGACTGGGTTTGTTTTGATGTTTTCGGTTTGTTCAGACTGTACTTATCACTCTGGAGGCAGACAATGTTCTTGTAACTCTGAGCGCTTAGCATCACACTTCAGTCTGTGTTTGTTGAACTGCCGTGTGTTAACCTGCTATACACACGCAGCCCTGTATAAATCCACGTGCTAATTCGTTACGTGGAGGAGGAGATGTCTGACATGCAGGGACAGCTGGAGCTAAGGACTGTCTAGCAGCATGTACTCGTGTCAGCGTACGGATCCGGAGTCTGTTCACTGCTGCTATCACAGCTGGAGAGACACAGGTGCCTTTGGGATCAGACACCGGACTGCATTAGCAGCTCTCTGTGAGGGAGGAATTGCGTCAGTAGCCAAAAATAGGTTTCATGTCTATTCATTGTTAATCCAATTCCGCTAGAATGAATATTTGCAGTAACAGAAGGAATGCTGCATTTATGGGATTGGATTGTAAAATAGGCTCTCTGAATATTGTAATCCTATACTACAGTTAGCTGGGCAAGGCCTACATTGGAATCTGAACTTCAAACGACATTCGCAGGCCATTTCGCTTCAGTAATGTGACGGAAAGAAGCAAATGTAGAGCGGGACTTAATTTTGTTCATTATGGAATTGATTGGATTGTGAAAAATCTCCATTACGTACCAGACGCTGCTGTCGCTTGTCGTCGGCAGCCATCGGTTGAAACTTAAGCTGCCCTGGTGACGTCAATGGAAAAGGAAAGTCATTTCAAAAGTGTTTTGATGAATGATTATGCAGATTATAAAGATTTTTTTCCTTTGGAATAACATTTACTCATAAATCTTAGACAATAAAACCATCGATTAGAAAGTAATTAGGGACCATTTTAGTTTCATTTGACTTTAAAGCTGTTGTAAAGTTTAAAACAGAAAGTTGCTTTAAAGTTGTTTTGTCTTATATTAAATAATTTTTTATCATCTTGAAACTCCCTTGGAAGTTTGCTCAGGCCCCTGATTGAAACCACTGCTTTAAAGGAAGGTTTTTTTTTTTGTTTTGTTTTTTGCAACAAAAAAGGGCTCTAACACTAGCTTGCTCTATTCTTTTTCTATTCTATCTGTTTTCTTTTTATTTATCATGTAATTAAAAAAAAACCTTGCTTTACGTGTACTGCGATAAGCTAACTGAGACTTGTTATAGCACTTGCGTATCATTGCTCTCTTGTTGATTTTGATTGCTTCCATTGTTCTCATTTGTAAGTCGCTTTGAATAAAAGTGTCTTCTAAATGAAATATTGAAAATATGTCTTTAAAAAAAATTGACCATGGGTTGTGGTATTAGAAATGACATAGGACCTGTTGAACAAAACATGCATGTATATCTCAGCTTCATTATATATATATAATGTATGTATGGTCAAGCCTGCATTTATTTGATCAAAATTTTAATATACTTCAAAATATTTTTTTATTTCTTTGATGCAAAGCTGAATTTTCAGCATCATTTCTCCAGTCTTCAGTGTCACATGATCCTTCAGAAATCATTCTAATATGCTGATTTATTATCAATGTTTGAAACAGTTGTGCTGCTTAATATTTTTTTGTAACCTGTGATACTTTTTTCATGATTCTTTGATGAATAAAAAGTAAAAAATAAATAAAAAAAAACATTTAAAAAAAATTTAATAAATAAAAAAAGAACAGCATTTATTTAAAAAATAACTTTTGTTACAGTATACACTACCATTCAAAAGCTTGAGGTCAGTATTTATTTTATTTTTTATTTTTTTAAATAAATTCGTTTTTGTTAAATTGTTAAAGTGATAAGATTTATAATAGCAGAAAGCATCTCTATTTTGGATAATTGCTGTTCTTTTTCATTTTTTTTCATTTATCAATGAACCCCCAAAAAAGTATCACAGGTTCCAATATAAATAAATAAATCAACATATTAGAATGATTTCTGAAGGTTCATGAGACCCTGAAGACTGGAGTAACGATGCTGAAAATTCAGTTCGCATCATAGAAATAAATGATATTTTAAAGTATTTTAAAATAGAAAAACATTCTTTAAAATTGTAATATTATTATACAATATTACAGATTTTTTTCCAGTATTTTTGATCAAATAAATGCAGTGATGAGCATAAGAGACTTTCAAAATGCTGCATAATTATCAAAAATGGTAAAATTAAAGTCCTTTCACAACATCATTTCGCCAGTCAAACTTCGAGATGGTCCTCACTGCAGAAGACAAGATCCAGGGTGCGTGGTTGGATTCAGATCCAACTCCTCCCACCTTACATATACCTAAGCCTACCCGTCTCCACCCCCTGAGCCCTAAACCCACCTTCTCCTTCTCCTAAACCCACCCCTCCACCCCTAAACCTACCCATCTCCACCCCCTAGATGTGGATCCAACCAGCCCCCTGGATCTTGTGTTCTGCAGTGAGGGGCTACTGCAAACTTCACCTAATAGCCCTGTAGGTGGCACTTGGACTTCATTAACTGTGATATTTCATGAAATATTAAACAGTGTATCAATAATATACATAAATACCAGTGAATTGAACAGTACTTACTATTAATGTGACTTTTGGTGCTGCACGGTTTTGTGCAGTGCTTTGTAGTCAGTTAACATCAGAAGGATCAATTAATCTAGAGATTGTGTTACAGCTGCAGGCAATGGATCTGTGAACTCATTTTCTCAAGATGTCTAGATGTGTTAGCAGATGCCTGAGGCAAGGCCAAACCTCCCAACTTCAGCCTGTCCATCTGAAGAGACATTGTGGAAGATGGCAGGGTGTCTGTCTCTGGAGAGCTGGGATACTCTGGATCTCTTCCAGCATGCCTGGCACACCATCTATTTCTGGTCCAGCTCTCACATAGGGACAGTGGACGGCTTTACTGCCATGTTCGAAATTCTTTTCCAGTGATTTAATTAGATATTGGCCTAAATACAAAAGTGATGAGTTGCCGTGGTCTTGGTGAAAGGATGGCATCTGAACTCTGAAGGTGTGTCATGGTTTGTTTTCAGTAGGTCAGATCTGTGTTTTTATTCTCTGGTAGAGTACGGCGTTGAGTAGCTCCATTTAGATCAGATTATGGGTTGGCTCCCCTGACAGCATCACAGTAAATTTTCTGCCTCCATTCAAGCCAGTGGAAATATATTAAGGCGCACTGTCTCACTGGAACGACTGTGACTCATCTGACATTTTAGTCTCGTCTCTGTGGCTCAGCTCACTCTCTCTCTCTCTATCTCTCTCTCTGTCATTTTTTTTTAAACAATGATCATTCTCATGCCAGCGAGTATCACATTCCTCTTCAGCAATCATGTTTCCTCTAAAACTGATTCTTATTAAGGTATTTGGCTTCTTAGATGTACAAGTGCACATTGGTTGCATTGTTTTGTGATATAATTAATGTAGCAACAGCTGACTAGCAACACTGAATTCTGGATGCCATAAATACTTTACAGTAATATGTTGAAGAAGTTTTGCATATGTCTGCAAATGTCTAACCATATAAATATTTTAAAATGTACTTCTGTGATGCAAAGCTGAATTTTCAGCTTCATTACTCCAGTCTTCAGTGTCACATGATCCTTCAGAATTCATCATTCTAATATGCCGATTTGGTTGCTTTTCAAAATTCTTATTATTACAAATTTTGTAAACAGTCGTGCTGCTTAATAATTTTGTGAAAACCATTTTCAGTATCAAAAACAGCATTCATTTGAAATAGAATAGCTTTACTGTCACTTTTGGTCAATTTAATGCATCCCTTGTAAATTATTTTATTTGTTTTATTATCTTATTTAAAAAAATTACTTAACCATAACTTTTGAGGATTAGTGTATATTTGCGAAATGTTTGTTAACTTTTAGTAGTATACTAGCATATAAGTGACCTTAGACCTAATAGACATGAATTTAGCCACAAACCTTTCATTTTACTTTCATGTGTTCTTTAAAAGAAATCGGAAGAAATTACAGTATCCTGCATCATCCTTTACACAAGCTGTTTTTTACCAGCAGTCTCGCTGTCTGTATTGTTTAGGGCAACAGAAAAGCAGTGACCCTCCCCTGGGCTTGAGCTCTCTCTCTCCTGCAGAGACTATCAGGTGTGCCACTGACTTTTTCAGTCTTTGTCCTCTCTCTTTTCAGATGGTTCCTGCCTCTGATGCCACTACAGTTATGCTGGAAATCCAAACAGTACAGCTCTGTGTTTGCCTCTGAGGTTAGATATATCAAATAAAGAGTTTGATTTCTGTGCATCAAATGCTGGCAGCACTGCGAGGGCAAAGCAAAGCATCTGAGACTGAAGCTTAGGATTAAATTGCCTGCTGTTGATTCTAGTGTTTTTACCGCGAAAAGCAAGATGTTTGTGTTTGAGATGTGATGCATTCCAGAAACTGCTCATGCCAATATGTTCTGTCTTACGTGTTAATGATGCAGTTGTAAAGTGTTGCACTTCCAGACATGAATCAACAGATGAAAATGAATTAAAATGATCTTGCATGTTGGAATTAGCTTCAGCCTCACTCTTTAAGCCCTCATGTTTAATTTCATAATTTATTTATGTATGAGTCAAGGATAAATCCATCCATTCATTCGATGGGTGGGCAGAGAAATAGGAATAATTCTTCTAAAAATGAATCTTCTGTCATCATTTGCTCACACTCATGTCATTTCAAGTCTGTATGACTTTATTTCTTCCACAGAACATGAGATGTTAAGCAGAATGTGCAGGCTGCTCTTTTTTTCAGCGTTCTCAGTAAAGGCCTGTTCATATTAGCTCTCCACAGCAACAGATGATAACATTCTGTTAATTATAAGCAAGTGTTGCAGTTTTGTCATCTACCACTGTAAATTCTAGAGCAGGATGGATTCTTATTGGTTGATGTTTTTATTGCTTATCAGCTGAAAATAAATTAATTAATTCTGAAAGTATCCCAAAAATATCATTCCTCTGTGTTGTTCTCGTTATAGGGTGGACTCTGCTATACTTTTACATTTAGAACCATTTTTAAAACTATATATTTAATCATTATAGTTATCGTAGGTGTGAACCGGCCTTAACACTTTATAATAACTTTCATTAAAATGACAGAATTTTAAATTCTGAGTTAACTGTTGCTTTAATGGGCTCTATAAATTGGCATTAAGAGGAAAGTTATGATTCCTTGCTTTGTTGTTTATCTGACAAACTACTGGCAACTCTAAATAATACATAATGAATAATCCAGCAGTAATTATTAAATCAGTTTAATATAATGATTATATTTTAAATTTCAGTCAGATGTTTATTTGCATCACCCTTATAACTATGATGCGACTGCTGCTCTTTAAGTTTATACAGTGGCGTCATGTTCAACTGCACATGATGTTTGTTGCTCAGAATGTCTTGTCATATTTGTAGCTGAGTGTGGATCGTGATGTGTCAGTATGAGGACTGGCTGGCTGTAGTGTTGGACGGGGGAGGCGCTTCTGTGCTCTTTAAGCGTATGTTTTCCCAATAGAAAATTTCCTGTTGTCATACGCACCATAGATACGCGCGCGCGCTCACCTCCATCACGGGGAAGCGCGTGGAGTTGTCAGAATTTACGGAATATTCCCGAAATAGCAGCTTGTTTGCGCGGAGATAAATTCTGCCTTCAGCTGAATGTGTGACCCGTGTTTAATTTCAGAGGACAATATTTTGTGTGTGAGGTAAGTTAAGTCTGTTCTTTGGGTCAGAGGAACGCGAGTAAACTGAACACTACGCAACAGTGTACTAAATACGCAGCTTTTGTGATGTTTTATGTCTTTACATTTCGTAAATGTAACGCATTTAGTGGGTTTGTCCGATATAATTGCTTGTGTTGTGCGTATTCGGGTTGAAATTGAAAGAAAAAGAAAATGCTCGTTACAATAACGTACGCAAAGTGAACACCAACAGTTCGCGTGCGTGGTGCGGAATAGTAGTAATTTTCCGCGAATTTTTTTATTTATTTTATTTTTTTTTTTCATGTTCTTAATGAATCTTCAATGATTTTCCGTCACTAGAGTTTGAACAACGTACTTCTTTTGTTGCACATTAGATAGCCAACAGGTTCACCATCGGAATCAGTTGTAGACATTCTGCATTATTTCGCATTCAGATGGCTTTTTGAATTTGTGCCATTGATGGAACAGTTTGATGTGCGTGACTGAGCAGACATGAAGCGCTCAATGCAACAAAATACGATCTACACTCAGTCACTGGCATCAACCTGTTCCTTACAGCACAGTGTTGGCTTAACCATTATTATCATCGCTTAGGTTCAGCCAGATTTCTTTAATGAATGTTTTCCATCAACCACGTTGTTCATTCTAACATATTTGCACTAGAGAAACTAATATTAGCCTAAATAAATAGGCTACCTTTGACATCTCAGTAGCCTACAGGTTTCTAAGACTTCTCACAACCATTAACACACGCAGGATAAACCAAATATGCAAGTTTTATTTCCAAAAATATTTTACAACTTAAAATCCCTATAAGCTGTAAACTAGCTATGTCTGATTTATGAACCAATCTTTGCGTTGGATCTTTTAAATGAATCGATTCATTCACAAAACAGTCCAAGTGTTTTTTGAATAGGCTATTTGAAAAACTAATTTTATAAATCAGTTTTTATGCCATCAACCAACCTGCTGCAATTGTAAAGCACATATTTGTCAACCACTTAAATAATATTTGGTCAACCATAAAATAAGAATTAGGAATGCACAGAATGTAGAAATGAACAGAGTGCAGTTTTGCGTTTTCCATGATTCCCCTAGAAAACCCATTGTTTTAGGAGGAACTGGGCTGATGGATAATCCAGATTTTATCTGTAGTAAATCAAAATGTAATCTTTAAAATGTTTGCATTTGAAATGCCACTAATGCTTTAGGTTGCAGCCACTTGTTGAATGAGCATGCTTTGTTTCATTAGGACACTGACAAGATTAAGCTGGTAGAATAAACAAGGCTAAGGTTCAGTTTCCTGTTTTCCACATTTGGTGTGGAAGAAGGGCTGCCATTTTGGGGCTCGAGTTTCTCAGCAGGTGTCTCTCGTTCCCATTAATGCTTGCGGAGGTGGAATCAGACTCTGGAGAATTTCTACACACGGCATCTGAGACCTGCAGCACTGAATCTGTGATGTGCACTAGTGTTGACAGATCCACAGACTGAGCGATGTGTGTGTATGAGGTTGACACAGCAGCCCATTACTGTCATGCCAAGAATATATTCATGCCACTCCACAGGTGGAGAAAATGAAGTACTGTTTGTAGCAGACTTGCTTGGCTCCCAAATCGAGAAGACATTCAAGATTGAGTTGTTGCATCTAATTTACTTGTAATATACAGGGTAATGTTTTTGTGTGTGTGTGTATGTGCATTTTTATAGACTTGTCCAAAATGTGTTTTGATAAAAAATAATAATAATAATAATAATAATAATAAAACACTAGAAGCAAACATTTGGCTTAAAGGAATAGTTGCAACTCTGTCATGATTTACATGTCATACCAAACCTGGATAAAATTCTTTCCCCATGGAACCCGAAAGAAGATACTTTATTGGATTTTTCCCCTGTACATCTGACTCATACACAAATATGATGCAGCAAATGTGAAAGTACAGAAATGAAAATCAGTTTTGAGAACCACTGCAGAGTATTGAGTCATATGGACCACTTGTGTAGCTTGTTTTTTTTGCATAGTTTTTCAAAATTTCTGTTGCAATATAAAAAAGAAATCTAGTCATATGGATTTGGAATGACGTGAGACTGTGTAGATGACAAGATGTTCATATTCCAAGATATATGCTATATGTTTAGAAGCAATGCACACAGCAAAAAAAATCAGGCCTCTGATGTTCCTCCTTTTCCTCTCTCATTCTTCTCTTCCCACTTCTCCACTCAGTCACTTGTATAAATAGCTGTGATAGTCAGCAGTGAGGCCTTTGACTCTATCAGCACTTTGTGTTGCTGAGGTTCATCTTTGCTCTTATATATCAAGCCGTTATTTCTCAACACCTACAGTAGTCACCGGGTCACGGCACCATAAATGAATCTTATAAACTGTTATACACAAAAAATCTTCCCATCCACTGTAGTTCTTAAAGGGTTAGTTCACCTACAAACAAAAATTCTCTTATCATTAACTAACCCTGATGTTTTTCAAAACTTGTATGACTTACATTCCTCTGTGGAACACTTAAGATGGTATACTGAAGAATGTTGGGACCAATTACAGTAGTTCTGCTTACTATTAACTTCAATTGTATAAACAGAAAATTCAATTCAATTTATGTTTGTGTAGCGCTTTTCACCATACAATTTGTTGCAAAGCAGCTTCACAGAAAATGAAAGTTTCTAAATTACAATGATTATATGTTGTGAGGAAAATGTGGTCGTTTTCTATGTTGGTTCAGGGTTGGCGTCATCTGAGGTCCTCAGAGGGGTTAGAATCTTCTTTTCTCAGGTGTCTGGTCATCTCAGATCTTCGTAAGGGCTCCAGAAAAAAATACTGAGACATTTTTCAAAATATCCTCTTTTATGTTCCACAGAAGGAAGAGAGAATTTTGGAACAACATCAGGGTGAGTTACTAGCAGAATTAAAATTTTTGAGTGAACTATCTCTTTAAAGGGATTGTTCACCCAAAAATGAAAATTCTGTTATTAATTACTCACCCTCATGTTGTTCCGAACCCGTAAGACCTTCGTTCATCTACAGAACACAAATTAAGATATTTTTGATGAAATCCTAGAGCTTTCTGACCCTGCATAAATAGCAACAGAATTACCACATTCAAGGCCCAGAAGACTGACATGGAAGAGAAGAAATTGTTGAATAAAGTCATTATAACTTTATAAAATTATGGTTGAACCACTGATGTCACATGGACTATTTATCGATGTCCTTACTACCTTTCTGGGCCTTTGACATGGTAGTTCTGTTGCTGTCTATGCAGGGTCAGAAAGCTCTCGGATTTCATCAAAAATATCTCAATTTGTGTTCCAAAGAGGAACAAAGGTTTTACAGGTTTGGAAGGCACGCGGGTGAGTAATTAATGACTGAATTTTCATTTTTGGGTGAATTATCCCTTTTAAGTCAAATATGCACCGAAGACATTAGTTCACAATATATGCAAGAACAAATGTCATCTGAACTTGCATGACCATGTCACCTTATTTGTTTTGAAAGCTACAGCTTTTGGGTTGACAATTCAAGTGGATTTCACACCAATTTACCCAAAAACACAGTCACAATGTCACTGACTGCCCTTTTGTGTTAAGCTCACAAACTGTGAAGAACAGTTTTTGGGGCACCACACATGGCATCCAAACTCCGTCATTTCAGTGTGAAAAAAATGAGTGACAGCCAGAGAGAGAGATGGTGTGCCCTGTTTGAAAGGATGTTAGAGACTGTAGATGTTATTGCGATCAGAGTCCCATGAGAGTGGCAGGCGGGCTGTTTTTCATTGATGTAGAGGAAGGCTCAGGGAGACAGCCAGCACGAACTGGGGCAGATGGGTTTTATTAATGCAAACACAGTAGCAGACTACTGGGCACAAGGACACTGCCATAAATTGATGGTCCTTTTACCAATGTGCACCAAATCTTTACACATTGTAGGAATATGATAGGGCTGTCAATTTAATGTGTTTATTAAAATATTACAATTATAAACTAATAACAATTAAAAACTATTAAAATACTACTAATAATAAGTAAATTATATTTTATTAACAAGGTTTGGGAAGAGCATGATTAGATTATCAACTAATTCGGCACAGGTATTACTCATTCAGTTAATCAGCTTAAATAGCACAATACTGTACATATATATATGGAGAAACGTACAGAAGATCCGGTCACATGTTGATTTAGAGCATCAAGCCAGCTGTAGCTCTGCAGAGGGTGGAGGAACTACCATCACAGGTTCTGTTTGCACAGACATCAGATGTAATTCTTATTTAACATGACTGTTTTGATATTTGTGGCATGCTAATAAAGGTCAGAGCCCCATGCATTATATTGAGAGGAATGAATGATGCAGAGCCCTCAGGCATGATGGGGAACAGTAAACAGCACACAAGCCATAAGTAGACCATCTGTCCTTCAATAAAAAATGCTGATGTATGAAAGGTAGGCGACAAAAACAGATGCTCTAAATTATTGTTTTTCATGCCTGCCAGCAACTCGACCCCCAGTAATCGGAGGAAGCAGATTTCAGCTCACTTGGAATCCACAGGGGCGTCTGAGGGCCAAAATTGACGGCTGAATGAACGTGTTACCTGAGAACATCACTGGGTCCAGGACACAAGCTTCAGCTGTGTGCATTTTTTTTTTTTTACAGCAATGTTCCTTTGCCTTTGCTCTAAACACAATGAAACATTTTTTTAGAGTAACAAAGTAATTTTACACATTATCTTAGTGTGTGTGATTTGAATATGGACATTGTAGAGTTTAAGCAAGGGTTTTAAATAGGTATATAAAAATGCATGCATTGTGATGCATCAATCTGACAAAGTGCATCAATTATAATATAGTATTCTTCAATTAGGGGCACTTTTGACAAGAAATCTTGAAAAATTAAAGTTTTTCAAACTGATGTTCATCTGTGTTAAAACATTTATTGCATATCTCTGAATAAAGATCTGATCATGACCTTGGCTCAACCTCAAAAGGAGGATTTTGGTATAATGTGATGGGAATGACGTTTTTCCCTCTGTGAAGAAAAAATGGATAACCTTGGACTTGCTGCCAGGTTAGCTAGCAGTTATTGCATTCATAACAATGAATTCATAAAATAAAAAGAAACAGACTGTATCTGAAGTAAAATTCTTTATTTTTATAAGTTCTTAAAACAGTTATAAAATGGATATTTCCCATCCTTGATTATGATTGGCCTAGCTGTATTCAAAGTCATTGTAAAACACTCTATAAACACACACCTGTCAACTCATTACATCAGTATTGCTTTGCCAAGTATGCTTTCCATTGATGCCTGTGTGATGCATGGTAAACATGAAAAAGAAAATCAGTAATTAATACATTTTTGTTTCTGTGTTTATTTTATGAAACCTTGATATGCATATGTAGTAACCTTATATAAAGACAGTAAGCACTGAAGCTGTGGTTTACAGTGATTCTCCACTCTCCATTGTGCCTAACAAAAACTTTTTAGGGCATATTGCTTTATTAAATGTCTGCAAAACAAAATCATTTAATTAAACTGTACCAAACCATGACAAAATTTAAAGTTTAGAATGCATGCATTTTTTTAAATAAATCATAATTCATAATTATTTTTAAAGAATCGGTTATTGTGAGAGCAAATTTTACAACCCTATTTTAAAACTGAACTTTCAAAAATATTTATTTCCTTCCAGAATACAGGGCTGCCCTCTTGTTCTGTGTGATACATAAAGCTTTCTGTCTGACCAAGAGTATTCGCTTATAACAGGTCCTTGTTTTTGGATTGATTAATAAGATTCTCCTAGGCTCCAGTAAACACTTGCTCCGCATGGCCCCCACACTCTCATGCACAGCTCAAGGGATGGGAGTCTGACAGAGGGGCACATCTTCTCGGTACATACAGTAATTAAGTCCATTAACGCAGTATTCAGCCATGCCAATGTTGTCTTTTACCATCAACAAGGAAGCTTCAGTCATCGACTCTGAAAAGGTCCTCAGTTTAAAACATATACAGTACTTGTTTCCATGGTACAGTGGGTGAAGTTCTGAAAATGTGCATAGAGTGATCCTAACTGAACGCTAGTCATGGACACTTTTTAAACTACTTCATTTGTTTGGAACCAGTGATTCAGAGTGCTTATCAAACTGCTAAAGTCATGTTATTTCAGTTAATGAGGATTCATTACAGCACAACTGTTTTGAAATTTCGATGGTTTGCTGCTAGGGGCGATCTCTGTGAACGCATGAACCAGTGTTTTTTCCTGATCTCGGATCAATTTTATAAATTTGAACAAACAAAACAAGCCCTACAAATGAATAAAATAACATACTAGACGCTTCGCATTTACTGGTATTACAGGATTTGGTAATTGCATTTAAGAGGTTACACCTAAAGCAAAACGTTTGCAATTGGATTATAAAAGGTGTTTTTTTAGCATGTTTGAGATGAGTTGTCATTGTGTTCACACCGTTCTGCAGTAGGCGTAAACATCACATGGCATTTCAAGCACTTTGAAAAAGTGAATCATTTTTCGAAGCAGTTGGTTGAATTAATTCAAAGTTTAGATATTGCAGAGGAGGGAGAATCGCGCATGGACTCAGTACAAGGCAACCGTGCCTAGTACACCCTTATTATCTGGTATATATAAGCACAAAAGGTTTGTACACATGCTCTTCAGTTGGCATATTCATAAGAATATTTATATGCCAGTTTTTTTTTTTCTTTAAATCCAGATTTGTTTCTCATTTTTGGTGTAGGATGAAATCTATGGAGTCAAGTATAAAATCCAATTGTACATGTGTTTTATAAATGAGGCTCCTGGACTAACCAGAAGGTTGTAGGTTCATAACACTACATATGCTGTTAACCAGGGGTCTCCAAACTCGGTCCTGCAGAGTTTAGCTCCAACCCTTATTAAACACACCTGAACCAGCTAATCAAGGTCTTACTAGGCAAACTAGAAACTTCCAGAAAGGTGTGTTGAGGCAAGTTGGAGCTAAACTCTGCAGGTCACCGGCCCTCCAGGACAGAGTTTGGAGACCTCTGCTGTAAACCAAGGTCCTCCAACCCTGCTCCTGGGTATCTACCATCCTGCATACTTCAGTTTCAACCTTGCTCAAACACACCTGCCTGTAATTATCACATAACCCTAAACACCTTGATTAGCTGGTTCAGGTGTGATTGATTGGGGTTAGAGTTGAAACCTGCAGGATGGAAGCTCTCCAGGAACAGGTTTGGAGACCCCTGTTGTAAACACTGTCTGCCTGTGCAAGGTACTTGCTCCAGAGGTTTGACTAGTTATTCCAATCAAACTGACTCTTGTTTTGTTTTAGGTGTACCCAATGATTTGTATGACATCACCATTCGCTTTGAGATGACCATGGAGAACTAAAAGACACCCTGGCGCCACCTCAAGGTTTCTATTTCTCTGTCTCCTTCCTCCGCTCCTCTATGGGTTCCCGAAGTCAGGGGTTCTTCCACCACCAAGATCACCATCACCACCACCATCACCATCACCAACACCGCAGTTCAGTGGTGCCCACGGCTGTCCCACGACTGCTGCCTGAGACCAGCAGCCTGTTGGGGGGCATCGCCCAGATCACTCCTTCCCTGTTCCTCGGCCGGGGGAATGTGGCGTCTAACCGCAGCCTTCTCCTGTCTAAAGGGATTACCTGTGTGGTGAATGCCACTATCGAGCTGCCCAACTTCAACTGGCCACATATGGAGTATGTGAAAGTGCCACTGGCCGACATGCCTCATTCTCCAATCTCGCTTTATTTTGACAGTGTGGCTGATAAGATCCACAGCGTGGGCCGGAAACGGGGGGCTGTGCTAGTACACTGCGCAGCTGGGGTGAGCCGCTCCGCCTCGCTCTGTTTGGCCTACCTCATGAAGTACCATAGAGTTTCCCTGGCCGAGGCTCACGCTTGGGTCAAAACCCGCCGACCGGTCATTCGTCCTAATGGAGGGTTCTGGCGACAACTCATTGAGTACGAGAGGAAACTGTTTGGCAGGAACTCTGTGAAAATGATCCAGACACCATACGGGGTCATTCCCGACGTGTACGAGAGAGACTGCAGGAATTTGGCACCTTACTGGGGCTTGTGAAGAGGGGTTTGGACCTTGGTTCAAACATAGAGGACAGGTCCCCTAAGCGATCTTTGACTCCATTGTCTTCCGGCCTCTTTGTGTACATCCATGTGTCCCTCTTGCCAGAGAATAAAGCCAGATGGGAGTGCTTATGTCTATTTTCAAGATGGAAAAAGTCACTTTGAGTCCATATTTTATAAAGTCAGAAGTGATAATCCATCCTTGAATGCTGAAATAAATATTGGCAACAATTATGTCAGTTTTAGGAGCACTTTGGGAATCAAGTGTGATGCTGGGAATCAGGAATTCAGTCCTTGGATAAGACTTACCAATCGTAATATTGTGAAGATATTGTTTCAGTTTAGCTGTCGTCTTTGTTAAGAGGCAGCACTCTGATTCTGATTACTAGTACAGTAGCATTTATATATATACATACATTAAAAATATTATATTCCAAGGTGTATTTAAACTTGTGCATACATAAAATTACAAAAAAAAAAAGAGAGAGAAAACTATTGGAAGGTTTTGTGAAGAGTGACAAAGTGTTTAACAGAAAGACGCTACAATATTATCTAAGTTTAGCAGATTTATAAACTATTTATGTAAATTAAAAAAATATATATTGAACGCCATGGAGGACAGTGTTGGTATTTGTAATGTTAGAACTCTTACAGAACGGGCTGTTTCACAAAAAGTAGAACAATAAATATGGCAAAGTAATTTTTTGAATGAATTATATTTTATCTATTTGGTAACTCAAGATGTTTCTTTCAGATGTTTTCTGCAGTGAAGCAGTAATTATAACCAGAGGACATCTGTCAGAGGACTCCTAGCAAAGCTTTTAATACATGTAAAAAAATAAATAAATAAATGAATTCATGTAAAAGAGTTCAAATTTAATTAGTGCGTTAAAATGAATAAAGGGTGGAATATTTTAATGTATTCCTTGTGCTTATTTAAGGCTTGGTTTACTTTTTTTTTCAAAGTAAAGATTTTTAATATGTTCAAAATAACAGTGAAGCTACATAGTAGTAATATTTGTACATATTAAAAATACCTTAATACTTGTTGATAAAAGTAATTTCTACTGTATATTTACTGTATATGACTGATGGGCAGGCTGTTGTATTATGGTTTAATGCATTTTTAATGGATGATAAATCCATTAAAAATAAAGGTTCTTTATTGGCATCAATGGTTCCATGAAGAACCTTTAACATCCATGGAATCCTTCCATTCCAGAAAATTGTAGAGAATCCAAATGGTTCTTCTGCAAAAACATTTTGAAAGCTTTATTTTATGAGTGTAGGATCATAAAAGTAGTATTAAATCTTCCAATGCATCATAGCACATCTCCCGTTCAGCGACGGCAAGGTGGATAAAGGTTGTTAATCACGTGTATAAAGACAAGGACAGAATATTATCCACTCTAACAGCCTGTCAAAACAACATCAAAATCGCAAGTCAGCTCAAATCCATATTTTAAACTACTTTTGCCTTTAGAATTTCAACAGGCATTTGATGAGCAACAGGGTGGAAAAGATTATCTGACTAAAGTCACTCCTCATCTTCTGTACGTACAGATGGGGACTAAATCATGATGTCTTTCAACAATCATACAAATTCTAAGTCCGGCATCCCTGGAAACCGTTTTCAAGGTAACACTTCTGTGAATGGCAGCTATTAGCGACGAGTCAGTGCGAGGGAAGTGCTGTGTCTAGCTGGCCCTTATACATGAACCAAACTAATGAAGTGGGACACAAAAATTTCACATTTGCATCCAATACTAACATTCAAATATTTAATTTGCATTTACCGACTTGAATCATAAACAGAAAAACATGATCATTTTAGTACAAAACGCTCATAAATGAAGTAGAATTAAGTTGAATGATACAATGACAACAATAAAGACATTAAGACAATGTTAAGTCCTCAGTAAAACACTGACAATGACAATCATGTACTCAAAGCCATTTAATCTCAGTTGGATCATTGTCAATTCATTACGAGTGCCTCAATGAAAAGAAATGAATTCATAATGAAAGCTTATGTCGCTCTTATAATAACCGCTTGGGTTGGAAGAAGGAAAAAGGCTTCGCTTTGCACTTCTTACATCCCCAGACTTTTGAATTTCCTTCAGTTTCACAAAACAAAGTCCTTCAAAAGAGTCACATCTGAATCCAGAATAGTAAATATCACAGTGTTTAAGAACATCTTCCAGGCTTTTTAAAAGGTTCTCAGAAAATCACAACCAGTCAAGAACCGTCTCCAGACCCACTAATAAAAGTGACTTGTGTTCCAGCACAACCATAACAGAAAACAATGACATAAAAGAAGATACCAGCATCTAAACGTTTGCAAAAATGCTTTCAAATATTTTACCTTTATTATTTTATAGATTTTATATTACAAGTCTGCGATTCGTAACATGAATAACAGCTCTGCAGTATTTACTTCACATGGTAGAGAAATCAACAGCAAAGAATCAACCAACCAGACACTTTTTTTTTGTGCTTGAGAGTCAGACCCAAAAAGGTAGAGACAAAGACACATTTACAATATTTAAATAAACTATTATTCAGTACTACATAATTTATCTGATCTTCCAACAGACAATGGCAGATCTAGACAGTTGCGTCCCAAATTCAAGTGATGAGAGCTGAACTGTTTCAAAGACAAAACAGCTAAAGTGACAAGAGTTCTGAAGGACTCCCATGAAGCTTCAGACAGCGGCTCAGGGTTCAGCGCTGCACTGCGCTCGGTTCTAGAGCAGGTCGGGCAGGATGAGACCTGGCGGTTTGGGTTCCACACAGTTAATCCAGAAGTTAGCACAGCTGGCGTGGTACTGGTGACCTCCATACATGAGCTTGAAGTTGTCCGTCTCCGAATTAAATGCCTGCAGAGGATATGTACAAGACAAGGTGAGAGAAAAGAAAAGAAAAAGAAAAAAAAAAAGATTTATAGGATAAAGTCTGATGTGATTGTAGGGACAGGTTGGGGTTGAACTACTAGGACTGAGTTTTTAAGGTGGTTTTATTGTGTTGTGTCTGAGTTCAATAATTTTTTTTTTTTTTTTTTTTTTACATAATATATTATTTACCATATTAGTTACTGGACGATATTAGATAAATGTTTGCGGTCATCTAAAACCCAATTTAAGCGAACCTTTAAAAACACTAGTAATTTAACATTACCGTTGAATATAATCTTTAGAAAATATAACATTTTCATCCTGTAGCATTTTACACAATTGGTTTTTAGTATTTTCAGTTTTATTTTCAGGAAAATAGTAAAAAATATAATTTTAATACCAGCCATTTATCAGTTTTCAGCTACAATATGAAAATAATTATCGGCTGTATTGTATTTGTTTGGGCCAGAATTTTAACATCCCTAGCTAATAGACTTCAATATTATGCTTGTTACCATAAAACTAATGTGATAAAGATCCTACTAACCTCTTTCTGATATAATATCTCAACTTAATCTCAATATTAAATGAAACATTTAGTCAACATTTCTTCGTTATGCGTTAGTAAAATAACTAAGACAATATAAACTATATAGAAATATATAAAATATATAAAAATAATAATAATAAAAATAACTAAATCTATATTAATAGAACTGTAAAATTTAATTCCAACTATGAATGGACAGTTCACCGAAAAATGAAAATTTTAAAATGAACATCCTTAAGCCATGTAGATGAGATGGTATGCAGATGAGTTTGTTTCTTCAGCAGAACAGATTTGGAGAAATTTAGGGTGTGTTCACACTTGTAGTTCGGTTCGTTTGGTTCATTTGGTCCAGACCAAAAAGGAAAATGATATATTTGGTCATGGTCCGCTTAGCGTTCACATTGGCATTTTTGACAGCGAACCTAAAGATACGGAACCTAAAGGCATAGTGATACGTTCACAACCTAATTGGTTGGGTTGAATGACATGAACTCATGAACACTTAGACTTAAAGCGGCACTCCGGGTGTATGATATCAAAGCACCCATTAACCGATCGGTCTGCTCAGTGCCACTTTAAGTCGAACGCACCTTATGCCATCATCTGGACTAAGCGCACTCATTCTTGCATGTACATATAATTTTATTTTCCTCACCTGCAAACTCACAATGAGCTCATAAAAGGCACTTTACCTCATCGGTGCTCTCTTTACCTCTGCTCATTTTGTTTTGGTTAAACTGCGTCTTCAAATCATGTCGCATAGCCCCGCACCTTGTCATTACTTACTGTTTTTAGTTCGTTTAGAAGTATTTGGTCCATGTTGCATTCATATATAATTCGAACCACACCAGAGTTTATTTGGTAGCAGACCGAGACTCTTCTTTTTAGCGGTCTCGGCCTGCTTGTTTGGTGCACACCAGGGTTCGGATGGCAGCGTTCACACATGCTCAAACGAACCGCACTAACAGAGCAATCGCACCAGGGTTCATTTCAATTGAACCACACATGACAAGTTTGAACGCACCCTTAGAATTATTGTAAAAGTGTTATTATGGATTACAGACTCATATTTTGGCCAGTAGTGGTAGTTTAAAGTTAGAATACATTAATGATGCATTTATTTCTTATAAACTTACAACTTTTCACTTTACAAGATGTTAACTGATGGACTGGCATCATGTGGATTACTTGTGGATTATTGTAATGTTTTTATCAGCTGTTTGAACTCAATCTGACGGCACCCATTCACTGCAGAGGATCCATTGGTGAGAAAGTTCAATGCTAAATTTCTCTGAACCTGTTCTGATAAAGAAACAAACTCATCTACATCTTGATGAAAACACTGCTTATTGAAGAATTCACATACACAACTTAAACAACCTGCTTTTGTTAGTGTAAAAAAAAAAAAAAAAAAAAACCATCAAAAATACCTTGTGGCATCTCACAGCACGTCACAGATGCTGCCGATTAAAGCTTAAACTGTATTGAACCCAGAAAATTACTACGTAAGCAGGGTCTCTATTAGTCACTGACTTGGCTCAACAAGTACTACATTCAACCTGACTGCAGTGTGGCATAAGAGAGACAAGAGCTCAACACCATACTGACATAATTTGTAGGATCAATAGAGAAAAAGAAGTGTGCAATCCTCCCACATACACCCTATATATAGAAAAGAGAAACAAGAACCTAGTGAACTTCACTCAAAATATCGATGTGCAGTGTGCGAGTGTGCTTTCATTCTGAAAGGCACAGCTGTAGTCGTGCATTTGTGATAAGGCAGTGATGATATGGATGTTATGCAGAATGAAGACCTAAGAAAAATCTCGGAGCTGATGCTGGAAGGAGAAATGACTCATGTTGTGAATCCCACACTTGTACTATGCGCGCACACACACACACTCCATTTCTTTCATATGCTCTTGACAATACTGTCCTCTTTAAAGGATTTGTTAAAATAGCAACATGAAGATCACAAGGACATTTTGAAATTTGTATCTAATTATGCATACTTTGCTATGTTACAGTTCTACATCGAGATCTGTTGTAAACCACAGTAAACTGCTAATTTATCTCACAAGTTTTGCCTTTACTTCTTGTAATTGCAACTTTGTCTCATAATTTAACAATTGCAACTTCTCTCATAATTGCAATATTATGTTTTGCAATATATATGCAATTATATGTTTTGCAATATTGCAATGTTACTTCACATCTTGCAAATGACACTATTTCTCATAACTGTGACTTATCTCACTGTGTGACTCTATATTCCACGATGTGACTTTTTTATTTTAGACTTAATTTCTCTCACAATTACTTTTTAGTTTATGTTCAGAAAGAGAAACAGGCATCCATAGTGCTACAGCTCTTGTCTAAAGTGCAAAATCTGAAAGCAGCATTTTCCGTGCGGTCAGAACTACTTCCATACATTTGCTGAATTATAAAATGCATTTTTTACATATATTTATATATATATATTTATATATATTTATATATATATATATATATATATATATATATATATATATATATATATAGTATATATATAGATATAATATATATACTATATTATATTTAGTAAAAAAGAAAAAGAAAAATACTATATTATTTTTAGGTCAGTAATCAATTAAGCACATTTTTTGCATATTTTTAAAATTCAAGTATATATATATATATATATATATATATATATATATATATATATATATATATATATATATATATATGCATATTTACTTTTCACTCAAACTGTTGTGCTGATACTATAATTTGATTCATATTAAATAATCAGTATTATAAAATATTAATAAAAAAATTTTTAAACTGTACAAATTTAAAAATAAAAACACATGCTGAAGTCTGTTTCAGAATACATGTAATGTAATAAACATAAAAGAATATGTGAACTGGATTGCAACGTTTAGGGTTCATTCTAACAATCTGAAATTGACTTGGATTGAGGAAAATTACTGCATGTAAACATACCTAATGTCAACTGTATTGTAAGGTAACTGGCAATATACCAAACCCTATGCAAAGTTATTTTAAAGCATTCAAGATAATATCAGATTTTGAGTTCTCTGTCAGTCTGTCTATCTTATGTACTTGCACTTTATCAATTACTTTTTGCCTGTCCTTGTTGTAGTACAGAGATGTGTGTCTGAGTGGACATATAAATAATGCTGTGTGATGAAACGGCTGGTCCCGTGGTGTGTGTGTGTGTGTGTAGTGCACAGAGGGGCAGCAGCTGCAGCACAAGCGCTGTTTCTCTGCAGATGAACAGGTGGCTCAAAGTCACTGAAAAGGTCATCCTTATTCAGCTGACCTTGTTTAGCTGGCAGAAAGGTTAATTACTATCTGACTGCAAACACAGAGGGCATCCTGCCTGCAAAGATGACAACACTTGTTAACGAGCAGAGTCTGAAGCGTTTGAAGGCCAGTGAGGGACACTCTAGCTTTACCTACATTCACTACAGAGAAAAATACAGTGGAATAGTTACCCTTAATTTGGAGGGACTGTCTTTTGTCAGTGCCTGCAAGTAGCACAAAGAAGTCTGCATCAGCACTGGTATAGAATTTGGTTTCTGGTTTTGTTAATGAGCAAAACTACAGCACCAGAAAGCCCACAGTGGAGGAAAGTGTCCATGTCAAAGCAGAGGCTTATTGCAAATTAGCCACAGTAGGAGACAAGAAGGGGCAACTGTGGACATGAAAGCATAAAAAAAGTTACTTAGAGTGAACAAGTGCTAGAAATGCATGTACTACTTGTCAAAGTTTATACGTTTTTTTTTGTTTGTTTTTTTTCCTGTAAGATAATTTATGTTCACCAAAGCTGTTTATTTGAGTAAAAAAAAAAAAAAAAAAAAAAAATATTAATATTGTGAAATATTATTACAATTTAAAATGTTTTTTGTTTGAATATATTTTAAAATGTTATTTTTTCCTGTGATGGAAGCGCTGAATTTTCAGCAGCTATTATTCCACTCTTTAGTGTCACATGACCCTTCAGAAATCATTCTGATATGCTGATTTAGTGCTATCATAATCACTGTTGAAAACAGTTGATACATTTTTTCAGAATTCTCCGCTGAATAGAATTCAGAGTTCAAATAAAGTTCAAAATAACTGCATTCATTTGAAATACAAATCTTTTCTCATATTAAAAATGTCTTTACTGTCACTTGATCAATGTAATGCATCCTTGCTGAACAAAAGCATTAATTTCTTTCAAAAAAAAACCTCACACTTGAACTTTTCTACAGAGTATTGTTTACATGATGAAATGGCCTGACTTACCTATGAAGATATTTTAACAACCTTTATGTATGTAGCAAATCAATAATGCATAATTACAAATGCATAAAGGCCAAATAGCCATCAAAGACTGATGAAATACAAGGTTATGTTTCTAAAAGCTGAAATACTGAAATGTAGTACTCTTCCTGAGCTCTTACTACATTTGAGATAGCCTGACTGCACTAATGGATGACTTTGCTTCAGTAGATACAGCTCAAAACTGTTCACATTAGGTGCATCCAGCTGTGCTACAGGTTCTTGAATTAAATAACCTGGCATCTATTCTAATTTTAGCATGGACGCCCATCTCACAAAGTTTGGACCTTTAATGGGATGCTGCATTAGGGTGACATTAATCCACATTAACACACGGAGTATAATCTAAACACTGCTAAGTAAACATTCATTATAACAGTTGTTTACTGCACAAACAAAATTGTCTTCTGAGAACCCATAACTACTTAACTGACTTGAAGTGTGCCATTTTAATGTCAAAATACTTAAATACGTCCTCCTAGTTTACAGTGCAGAGACAAGTATAAATATATAATATTTCAAAAACATCTTATAGAGTGTTTAATACAGTCATTTAATATTTTCTTATATGAGTCTTATAAAATAAGTTTCAAATTGGCAAACAAGGTTTTTTTTATGATAAATTGAAATTGTATTAAATTTGTATTTTTTGTGTGTGTTTTATTACTACTATTATAAAATATTAATTGTATCAAATATTTACATGACCATTTGGGGGTCAATATGTTTTTATAGACAATAATAATTAATAATCAGCAATAATACATCAATTTGATCGGTGACAGTAACAACATGTATACAGTTAAATAAATGCTGTTCTGTTCATTTCTCTTTTCATCAATCTTCCTGAATAAAGCATGTAATATGGTTTTCTGCAAAAACATTAATCAGCACTACTGTTTTCAACATTGATTAAAAAAAAAAATAAAAATACATGAGGGTGAGTCATTAATGACATAATTTTGATTTTTGGGTGAACTATCCCTTGAAGACTGGCGTTATGATGCTGAAAATTCAGCTTTGCATCACAGGAATAAATTACATTTTAAAATATTAGAATAGAAAACAGTTACTTTTAATTGTAGTAATATTTGTCAATATAGCGTTTTTACCGCATTTTGATCAAATAAATGCAGCCTTGGTGAGCAGAAGAGACTTTTTCATAAAAAAATACGTAACCTCAATCTTTTTAATGGTAGTGTATATACAATCTTGTTTTAGATAAACAGATATGCAAAGTGTTAAGTCAATACACTGTTGCCCATTCCTGTGGACAAATCCTGTTAGCAGATTCAGCAGGATCACATCCCTCCCCAGCGGGGACAGACACTGAAGACAGAAACTAGCCCAAGGTCAGAAGAGTGAATCATCCACAACCCAGTGAAATCACCTGTAGCCCAACACCACCACCTTTAAACACATCTCCTCTCAGAGATGCTGCTCCACCTTCAGAACCCTGATTTCAGTCCCACCCAAACATGGACGCTGCCCCCAAACCCCCTAAAACCATTAAAAAGTGGAATATTAATCGGATGTCAGGGGCAGACGGAAACAGCTCTATTAATCTGCAGCGGGCTGGATGTGTTCGGCGGATCTATTAGCACCTGTGTTTTTGGTCACAGTGACTGATGGCTGAGCTGCATCTGCTCCTCAGACATCCATCCCATGACTCCTTGCTGCTCTGAGCCCCTCCTTCCCTGATTGCATCTGAAGTACTACGAGCAATGTTTACACCCCTATTACATCAGCAAATCTTGCCCGTTGCATTAATACAAGGAAGATTTAGGAGGGTTTTAGTGAGACGAGGAATCTTAATGAGCAGATTATCCATTGTGTGTTAACGAGGTGAATGGCAGTGTGTAAATTACGTGTTTAAACCAGTGCAGGATTGGATTGGATTTATGAATAGAAGAGTTTAAAGGGATAGTTCACCCAAAAATTGTAATTCTGTCATCATTTACTCAAAGTTATTGTGGTCTAAACTACTTGGGTACCTGGCAGGATTATCATAGTTAACGAAAGTTTTTTTTTTTTTTTTTTTTTTTTACTTGAAATAAAGCAAACATTTTAGCTAGCTACATTTCTTATTTTCATTTAGTTTAACTCAATGTACTAAAAAACTACAACTGAAATTAAATTAATAAAAATTTAATCAACATTTTAAAAAAAAAACTAATAAAAATGACAAAAACAAAAAAAATTACTATAACTTTTAATTAAAATGGAAAATACAAAAATAAAAACTAATATTACAAAAACTGTAATAGCATCTCAATGTATCTAAAATAATACAAAAATACTAAGAAATGTAATGTCTGGAATAGATCAGCATGGACATTCTGTTAAATATCTCTATTTGTGTCCCACGGAAGAAAGAAAAAAAAAAAACCCAAAAAAACCAATGGTTTAGAGGAAAATGAGAGCAAATCAATGACAATTTTATTTTTGTGTAAACTATTCCCTTTATTATGATATTTCCTTTGCCCCATACCACTTTTTGGTTTGTTCTCCAACGCCCCGGGGTGCCAAAATGACGAATACGTCACCTATTTGTTGCCTGCCTCATGCTTTTTGGCCATCCGTTAGACTTACTCACCGATTCAGCAAGACAAGCTTGGATTAGGGATGTAGAATAAGGTCATGCAGAATAAGGCATTAAATATGTGCTTAATTAGCACTAATAAATGGCTAATATTCTAGTAATATGCATATGAATAAGCAACTAGTTAAGAGTCCCTAAAATAAAGTGTTACCGATTTCTGTAAATGCTGAGAAAACGGGAGCTAAGAGCTTGCAGCCAAATTAAACACCTAAAGCTACTTGAATGAAAGCGTGGCTTTGACCAAGCGTCTGTAGATTTAGATGCATGAGTCAGAGCGTGCGCCTCTGAGAGCTGTTTTTGGCAGTCTGTAAGGAGACAAGTGCCGAGAGGTGAGTTTTGGTCATTTTGGCAGCACAACAAGGGAGCGTGTGCCTGCCTGACCCCTGCAACAAGCTGCAAATTAGAGTTGAGGCAGTTTAGTGAATCCTACTCTTTTGAACAGGCGTCCAAATGTATTCTTGTCTTTCTTCTGCAAAATTGTGAAAATCAAAGTAATAGTCAGTAGGGATGTTTTTTGGTTTCTTTTGAACAGATTATTCATCTGTTTAATAATTTAAAGCAATAGCTCACCCAAACAATTTCTATGCAATTACAACGAATGAGGAATGAAATTTGAAAAGGAACATAAAAGCAAAAGTATCATAGAAGTATCTCAATATGACTCGTACTCTAGATTGCAAGTTTTTTTTTTTACAAGAGCTTATTTTATTAATAATATTCCTCTACAGTGAGTTGTTAAACTAGTGCAACCAGATCACTGATTCAGACAGATGGAAGTCGAGATTCATGAACAAATCAGTCTGACTGATTTTGAGAAATGGATCAGGGTATTATTTTAACTAAAACAAAACTAAATAAAAACATTTTTCTAACTCAAATATAATTAACTGAACTGAAATCAAATTAAATACAATTATTAGATGAAAAACTTCATAAAGTTTTTATTTACTAACTAACTAAACATTGAGGCACTAAAGATACTATTACTGATATTAAGTAAAAAATAATTAAAATCAATATTTGAAAAGATGCAAGTCAACAGAGCTATTATTTTATAAATCGGACATTGCTGCTACTTTCACGAATGACCAATGGAGAGATGGAGCAGATGTTAGCATTTTCAGTGAATAAAGACTTAGTTAATTGTGGCTTTTATTATGTTTATGATGCTGTTATAGTGCTTTTATATCCTTTTCTGGGAGCATGAAAACTCTGGTTCTCATTCACTGTAATGGCATGGAAAAGAGCAACCAGGACATACTTCAAAATTCCTGCTTTTGTGTTCAGCAGAAAGAGATTTGTCAAAAGAATTTGGAAGAATAAATAATGAAAGAATCGTTATTTTTGGGTGAACTATCCCTTTAATAGGCAATATAGTGTATGTGTTTTGTGTGTCAAAACAATGGTTGTATGCAGGTGTGTGTGTGTGTGTTTGGGGTGTACAGACCTTGCTGCGCGAGTCCACGTTGAGCAGACACACTCCACACGCCAGCTCTTTGGCGTTCTTAATGCCGTGCCTCAATATACAGGAGGAGAAGTCCAGTGAGCTCTCATCAGGCTACAGAAAAACACACACACATCATGAATGCAGTTCATAAAAAGCAATGGTGATTCCATTGCATCCTCCACACAAATCCCTGGCTGTCAGTCAAACTTCAGTTCACAGAGGCCACTGAACCTCACAGCGGATGATTGGCGCTGCAGATCAATACATCAGCTACAGAATCTGTCCTAAACAGCAGGATTCAGGTAGAGAGAAACCGTCAATGCTCTAACTACGTTCATTTTTATTATGCTTCAGAGCATTTGTGGTTTCACGGCAGTGTGCCGAGACTTTATTCTCCCAAGCTGATATTATCTGACCGCATAACTCTAATATTATCTGCTGACGTTGATATTCTCCCATGAGTACACTGCATGACAAAGCTCGGTCCAACACTCAGCAATCTGTTCCGTACTACTGCACCTTCCACAAATAATGTACTATTTGGTGTCTCATTACTTGTATCAAGATGCATGAATACCACATTTTTTGAGAGAACTGAGATATTATTTATATATTATCATCAGACATAAAATTACCCCAACAGGGAAGTCAATTAAAAGTCGGCAGGAAATGCAAATTTACCCCATCTATTTCTTAAATGCATTTTCATAACTTAAGCTACCTGTAAAAATTACACCAAAAAAATTGTGTACATACATAATGTGTATGTATCTATGTATGTGTGTATATATTATATATAATGCTGCCCTATTAGTAGAAAGTGCCTACTGCTCCAGAGCTTACAGCTCACATAAACCACAGTTTAACTCCTCATATATAATCATAATTCATCATAAATAAACCAGACTTTTCTCTGTTGCACTGTAATAGAAATACTATTGTACTTAAAAGATGTGGTAGATGTTTATTTCATTAAAAACTCACAGTGAGGTTTGCCAGTGACATGAAGCCCATCAGGTTGTTCCACACGCGGCTGATGTCTTTAAGCAGCTCCTGTAGTTTCTCCGAACAAACAGCCGTGGCTTTGATACCCAGCTCTACACGCTTGGTCACGCGATACACCTCCACCACACCTATACACAATATACACCAGAAAAATCTTCTCGAAAACAAGAACACAATTCAACGTAATTCAAAGCCAAGAGATGACAGCGGATATCAAGAGATGCAATGATAATGAGTGTTGTGATTGTTATGGTACGAGAAAAGGTAAAGGCTGTTCATCATAGCAGCCAACTCACAATAGAAAAATTAAAAAAGATGCTTTTTTTTTCTCCATAAATTAGACACTAAAAGAAAAAGTGCAAGTACACTGTGGCTTTGTTCAAACAGAGAGCAAAATGATAGATGTGTAACATGATGGATGTTACAAACACACAGCTTTTCACTGTACAAGATTTTAATTGATGGACTGGAGCCGTGTGGATTTCTTGTGGATTTTTCTGATGTTTTTATCAGCTGCCGTTCACTGCAGGATCCAGTGGTGAGCAAGTGATGTAATGCTAAACTTTTCTAAATCTGTTCCGATAAAGAAACAAATTTATCTATATCTTGGATGGCCTGAGGGTGAGTAAATTTTTTTTTTTAGCTAATTTTCATTTTTGGCTGAACTATTCCTTTAATAAAAAAAACATTTCAAGTCACCCTTTGGGATGCAACACTTAGGTAATGTCAAGCAAAGTGTGCAAAATTGTCTGAAGCGGTGTCCACTAATATATGTCTTTATCTCTTTTCATATGTGACATTCACCATTTAGTGAACAGTGAGTCAGTTGTTGTGGAAACAGTATTTCCATTTTTCTCTTGGCATCATTACTATAGCAACCAAAGGAAAAGTATTACGGATATTAACAACACTGTATGAACAAATGGATCAGTAAAGACAATGAGTTCTGAAGATCAGATCTGAAATCCAAACTGGATTTGTGTGCAGTGCGAACAGAGCCTGTGTGTTCGTGCTGAGAGAACCAAACAGGAGAAACAATAACCCAGCTGTACTGTTCCCAGCACACCTCAGTGCTGAACGTCCTTTTACACTGAACCCATTAGAGTGGCCCAGAATAGTTGCTCTGCTCTGTAACAAACGCCTCACCCGGTCAGACCCAGAATTCTCTGCTCGGTCTCCAGTCACAATTGCTAGAGCTGGATCAAAGAGCTTTAACAGTTTGTTTCTACGTAACAACAGCACCCCATGTTCCCCTCCCGCTGGCATGAGCACATACAGCTCATTAAGCCGCCCTGTATGAGAGAGAGAGTACAGAAATAGGAAGCAGATAACCAGAACACCTGGCCTGTCTGTTTGACTGAAGACTGCAGGGGCGCATGAGGAGCAGGTATGAATGTGGATGAAGAGATTGTGTGACGGAGCTGATCTGGAGTTTTACGGATGCCTGTTATGATGGGTAAAGCTGGTCTCTGACCAGTTAATAAAGTGTGACTGTAGTCTAGTCTCACCCAGCAGGTACTCCATCCCTTGTGCTGATTGGATGACCTCTGTGCACACCGTGGAGCTACTGATGCCATTAAGGGTGTTATTGGCAGTGGTGATGACCTGGAAAAAGGAAAAAATACAAAGCTGTAAAGTGATCATACTTTATATTATATTTTTACATTTAGTCTTATATTTTATGAATAACCACAAATAATTTCATATGTTAATATTTTCTGAGAAAACACCCCAAATTAATTCAAAGATATTACATAAGTTGGAAACAAGTAGATCTCGTTATTATGTCGTTATTATTAAACTTGCAGGTCCTGCACTTTCACTGGCCTACAATCTAGTCTGAACACAAAATTGCAACCTACATTAATTATTTGGAATCGGAAGAGATATTTCACCCAAAAATGTAAATTCTGTCATCACTTATGCATCATGTTCCAAAACTGAATGACTTCAGTGGAAAGCAAAAAAAAGAAAAAGAAAAGGATTTGAACAAATGTTTTAATCCATACAATGAAAGTCAAGGTGGTCATTGACAATTTAAAATATCTTGTTTCACAGAAGAGCCATGATGCCCAGACACACCAAACCAGCTGCACTTGAAAACACTGCAAAGACTGCAGCCAATGGCCAAAGAGCAGTATGTTCTGTACATGTGTGAGAAGAAATAACTCCATATCAGCAGATAGCAATAGTGAGTGAGTATTAATTTAAAAATGCAAACTGAACCTAGGACAGCAGATGTACAAACCAAAAAGCAGCTCTGCTAGTCAACAAACCCTCAAAGATGGCCCGACATTGGCTGACCATTAGCTTGGCATGTCACGATCTATACGGGTTTGGAGAAGTCAATGATAAAAGGAAATTTTTTTGATTAACTGTTTCTTTAAGTAAAAAAAAAAAAAAAAAAATCAGAAATTTGTATAAAGAATTTTAGTTAGAGAAAAGATTGTTCAGTGTAAATTGTTAAATTGGCAGATTGAAATATTCGGCAAGGTTTCTCACACCGAAACCCAACCTCCTAACCACAAGTTATGCAATAAAGCGATAAAAGTTGGGTTGCCCCTCCCACAGTGAAATCTCATTAACCCTAAACCTCTCTCTCAAATGGCCCATTAACACTCTATCTACAATCTCAATTAGGAGTGTCAATGGTCCACTTGAGAAATAGGTAGGGCTGGTCCGAATACCATTTTTTGAGCTTCGAAGCTTCAGTAGTAATCAACACCAAATATTCAAAGCTTCGGAGGAGAGGGGGCTGACCATATTCTTCTCTCTAACACAGTGTCTACACCGGACACAAGTGGCGCAGCGTGACAAAATACAATAGAACCTATTATGCTGTCTACACTCACTGCGGCGCGGCTGACAAATTCCCGACAGTAAACTGCTGCTGCGTTCTATTTACTATTTACTTTATGTACTGACACAAATTTCAAACGATTTTCAACGGTCGCTTTTTCGCATCCAGTGTAGACAGACTTTAGCTGTCGCGGAGCGTCGCGACACGAGAACTGGCCTTCGGTGTTTAGATTTTGCTGTTGCGGCGCGACACTATGTGTGTTTGTTTTTGTTTTTGCGTTTTTATTATGTCGGTGTATGTCAATCCAATCGACTTCACACGTGGCGGGTGTGTTGCTGTGGACCCAAGGGAGTGTAGTGTCGCATTTTGGTGCAATATGGACACACGACACGTTCAGAATTAATCGACTTTTAATAAACTACAAAACAGCGCGAGCCAGAAGCGGCGCGCCTCATGTGGGCAGTGCTTATATGCTCCGAAAATAGACACTGCATATTTGGCACACTGCCTTTGTCTTATCCTCACTCAATATAAAATGCTCTCATACAGCTGAGGTCTTCGGAATTTTTCTCTTCTCTTTCAGATGGACTGAATCATGACGTTCATGACATTCAGTCATAGGCGATTCATATTCAAGGGTGAATAAGAACCATTTCGCGGGGGATGCCAGGTGTAAAAAAAAAAAAATAAAAGATTATTTGAATCTCAAATTTGAAAATTGAATGCCAACCCACTGAACGAATATTCGAATAATCCAGCCCTAGAGATAGGTGGCGATAATGCACTTATAAGTCTGTGATCTGCCATAAAGCAAGAAGAAGAAGAAGATGCCTTAGGTGCCTGCTGCTGTGAATGCAAGTTCATCACAAGAGTTCTAACAGTTCGGACATTGCGAGAATCAGAGGTAAAAAAACGATTTAAATACTGTTCAGTTTCTTGCACAGACCGATCGTTTTGTCTTTACACATCAATGTATCGTCATGAGCTGCAGGGTTTAATTTGGATTTGTCTGTGCATGTTTTTTTCTCTCTCATAGATTGTTACCATTGGCCAAGCATTGTACAGCTGAGAGACTGCAACGCCTGAAGCTAAAAATCATAATTTGTGTTCTACTGAAGAAACAAAATCACCTACATCTTTGATACCCTGGGGGAAAGCTGATAAACATAAAATATTCATTTTTGGGTGAACTATCGCTTTAAGTGATTAGATCACACTTTTATGGTAGTATTGGTATAGTGATCATAATATGACACTTCTAAAACTATTAATAGACTAATACAATTTTACGTGGATGCCAAGCTCTTTATGAACGTGTGAGTGGAGGTATGTGTTACCTGCAGAGCGCTCTCCAAACACCTCTGCCATTCATACGCATATCGCTCACTCTCCTGCCACAAGTGTTTGGATGAGAGACAGTGGGAGAAAAAGAGAAAAAGATGAAACAGAAAGAGAGCTTTGTTCACTGAGAAACCTCAGGCTGTATTCAACAAGGAGAACCTGTCTGTGTGCTCAAAGAGAACGTATATACCAGAGAGAACCGAGAGAGTGAGTGACTGACCTCCACCTCTCCTGTGAGGTCCTTGTACTTGTCCCGGATGATCGGCAGCGCAGGTTTTTCATTTAGGGTGTTGGATCGGTCTCTGAAGGGCTGCTCAGGGGCAGGAGAGGGGATGGACCGTACAATTTCTTTCTCTCCCAGACTGTGGCTACGCTTATGGGAACCTTTGCACAAACAAATGGGTCAGTGATAAATGGGAGTGACCATGTTAAAGAAAATGAAACCTCTAGTTTAAAACATGGGACAAGCTCTTAGACACATGCTCTTGTCAGATTTTTTTTTTTTTTTAAATACTTAAGAAAAGTTCAAATTGAATGACTGTAAAACAATGTAGTGTAACTACCAAGTAATAACATTTTTCTTACACCTTAAAAAACATGTAAGAAATCGTTTTTAAATGTATTATCCAAGGAAATAAAAAAATATATATTTTACAAATTTTATCAACAATGTTCGGATTGTTAACTAAAACTAAAAAAAATATTTTAAATAGTTTTCAGTAATTTAAATAAATTTGAAATGAAATAAAATAAAATAAAACAATACTACATAAATAATTTAGAGATAGAAAAAACTATAAAGATAAACAGTAGAAATGTGGCCTTGTCAGCTAACTGTAATAAGTTGGAAGTACTAAAATTTTACATCACAATCCAAAAACATACGATGATTTGAAAAAGGGGATGACACGTCTTACCCCACTACTTTCTCTATATTTAATGTATGAGTTTAATTGTCGGTCCTGCTGTATAATTAAAAGCTCTCAAATTGTCATCGCTAATCCACGTGGGGCCACAACACAAACCACAAACACCTAATTTGCAACAAATGATAATTATGTGCAAAAGAGCAGCATAGTAATACAGGCATGCATTATTCATCAGGCACACAGTCAAACTGGCACAAACACACGCCATGCACACATAAGCAAGGAGATGGACAGCGGCACGACAAACTCATAAGACGCAACGTCAGGTAATCACGCCCCCGCTGGGAAGCACGAGTCTCTGCAAGGTTTCAGGCGCTAATCCATTCCTGCACGAAACCCTCTCCTCAGATTAGGAGTAAACCCTCTTTTGTTTGAACAAATCAAATTTAGTGGATGTGGGTGGGGATCAATAAGAGGCAAATAAGCGTTTCTGTTACTGAGTAAGTGCTAATACATTATTGGGGAATGAAGATGAAAAAGCAAAGGGGGAAAGTGATGAGGGATTTGGGTGGCAGTGTTTATCTATTGACGTTGCTATGTGCTTCTGACGCCACTCTGCCATCTGTTGACTTTCAGAGAGAATGCACCTGTGGACATGCACCGGATCCAATGCCCTCATTCACTAATAATGCTGTGGATTATTTTGTATTCGAGTCCTGATCACGAAAATAATTCCACCTACTGTACAACACGTGCATATGCACATTAGTTCTTATCTGTGTATTAATGCTAATGGATTTGGAGTATTGTAAATAATAAAGAATGAGAGCCATTGTCTGTTTATATCTAAGCATTAAATATTGCAATGACACTTACCCTGAACAGACAAATCAAAGGTGGCGAGTTCGTTCTTGATCATCTCTTCACTGGATTTCACTTTGGCCTGTGTGCTGGCTTTCAAGAAGTCTGACTTGCCAAATTTGGGCTTGTCACCTTGGAAAGCTCCAAACTCATCCGTCAATTCACCCTGGTTGCCCTCTGCTTCTGTGGTTCCAGAGTTTTTAGGAAACGTTGTTGGAAAGTTCAAAAGTTATTTTTGTTGTTTTGAGGGGTGTTCTATGTGGAGAAAATATGAGAGGGGTTTTAGAAGTCTTTCAGTGGTGGAGCCACCATCATCGATTGGGAAGGTGGTCACCTTGGCAACTGTGGTGTGGGTGATGTTCTCCGAACTCCCGAAAAATGTCTCTTTCTTCTGGACAACAGCTGAAGATGGCAGTCCTCCCTGGAGCTTCTTACTTTGACCAGATGAGAGTTCTTCCTTGTCGGACCAGTCGTAGCTGCCAAGACTGCTGACGGCGGATGTGCCAAAGGGGTCAAATTTAAAATCATCAGACTCTGTAATGACAACATAGGACATCCCATTAAAAAAACAAAATAATAATTTAGGTCTTAGCGCTGTAACAACTGTACTACTTTTGTTATAGTGCCTTTTTACAATTTAGTACATGTCTTAGTTGTAGTAAGGATATTCTGGGTTCAATAAAAGGTTAGCTATACTGACAGCATCTGTAGTTAAAGTAGCATTTTAATTTCATACATTTTCAAAAGTCTATGGAGCAAAACACTCCAGAGTATTTATATTAATTCTGCATAAAAAGGCATATTTGAGTGGTCAAGTTATATGAATTGCCCATTCAATGGTGGGACTACTGTTCTAGGCTGATTAACTTCTAATTGTTACAGTTTAATTCTTTCTAAAGCAGTGGTTCTCAACCAGGGAGTCTCAAGATGAAAAATGCATTTAAATTAATAAAAGTTTCATTCATACATATGAGAAAATTTCTATATATATATCTATATATAAATTTTTCTTGTATAATAGTTTATAAAAATAATTTAAATATATTTATTTATATATATCATTTTTATTTTTTTGATGCAGTTTTTAAAACTTCTGAAATCACAAAATAAATTGTGGTTAATTTATTATATATATATATATATATCCTAGTTTCTGTTAATAATAATAATAATAATAATAATAATAATCGTTTGAAGAAAAAAAAAAGCTCTGACATAATGACAATGGAAATACTGGAAATTAGATATATATTGAAGAACTTTTGAATATTGTGGGAACAACAGGGCTTGAGAATCACTGATCTAAAACCCCTTTTTGAAACCATTGCACATATCATGTGAAACTTACCATGTTTCCCAGCTTTACATGGTCAGCAGCCAAAAGACTAGATTAAAACTGCATCGAGATTTATTGACTTTGTAACGCTAGCTTCATGTTAAAGTATGAACGTTTTGTGGCTATATTTCTAAAACGTGTATTTTAATATTTTAAAAGAAGAACTTCAGAAGAATCTTTAAAGTAGAATTGGGCAAAGGGTCACTGGGCCTCTCTAGTTGCATCTAAACTCGATTATACTGTGCTGTTTTTTTTATGTATTTAAAAACCATTTATGTGACCGTTTTTTTCTATTTGTCTATTATTGATGGTATGGATCAGGATGACTCAATCTGTCACTATGTGTCTCAAGTGCTACTTGCTCTTGATGAATTATTCCTGATATTGTCATATGATGAAGCCCTGGTTCATTAACTAGACACTTCAGGCACAAAGCCATTCTAATGATTCCTGAGTCCTTATCTACATCCAGAAGTCATTCTGAGTCCGGGAGGAAACACTCGACTTACTGACTAGACTGGATGAGTGACATCTGCACGTATGGATTGATGAATGCTTTTCAGATTTATTACTAGAAGCAGAACTTCACTTTGAAGGTCAAAATGGCTGTCAGTTATTCTGCACCTTTCATTTCTCTAAAATGAATCACTGTTTTGACTGAAAATCACAACTGGGCTGTGACTCACCAAGAGATACAATTTTCTGCCTTTCAGTGTAGTGTTGACGTGCAATCATTCACACTCTCATACAATCAACCACACCGACAGACTGATAAAACATCTGCAACGATGCATTGTGCTGCGCTCTTTGAACCTACTGCATAAGCTTACTTCAAGTACAGATTAATTTATTATTTATAAATGTTTATAATTAAAAATAAATATGAATAATTCACATATGCATGAAAACATCTACTTCCCTCACAGCTGAGCGGGGCACGACTGTTCGCATAGTCAATCAATTTGTGAAATTGACAAGGACCCGGTGCAGTGTGATAATTCTGATGACTAAATCTGCTTTGGGTGGCAAGATTGAAGGATGGAGAGAGAAATCAAGACGGCACGCATGTCTGCTGTACCATTATTCATATTTATTACGACAACATTGGCAGAAAGAGAAAGAGAGAGAGAGGTCACAAAATTCCATGAAAGATCTTGTTACAATAGTCTTGCCAAACTATTTATTAAAATGTTTTTTTTTTTTTTTGCATTTTAGGAATACAAGGGCATGCAAAGTCAGAAAAAGCAGAAGTGAGAAGAAAACAAAAACAAGACAGAAAATCCCAAATCCAGATGCAGAACCCAGCATTGAGAAGGCACATTCACAGATTAAGATTTGATTAGTTCTCATTGATCAAAGACACACTGTAGTTGAACTATAAAGGAAAAAGCAATGAGAAATAAGGGGAAGTGATACAGAACATTTAAGCAAAGGTCAAGGTGATGCTACTATTGGTTTTTTGCAGCTTATTACAACCCTTTGAGAACCTGAGAGCTTTTATGGAGAGATTTTGTAAAATATATTAGCAAGCTTGCCACCTGCAACAGCTCATCAAAACTTCAAATGAGGACTGCACAATTAAAAAAAATATAAATTGATTACATTTAGGTAATTACATTTAAAGAACTCTAATTAATTGTGAAAAACGTCAATTAAAGTGTTTAATTTGCATCTACAAGTATTGAACATTGTGACCAGTTGCAGACATCCAAATGAATGGAAAGGGGAATCAGCATTAAATTACAATATAATATACAATATAATAATTAATATAATTAGTCACAAAATTCATAATAGCGATCTCAACATCAAGGTAAATGATTGACAGATTTGTCATAATTGTGCAGCATACTTCAATCCAAAACTAATTCTTCTAAATCAACCAGGGTTTGAATTGCTCTATTAGGTGCTCAAAGGGTTAAAAGAAACCAGAGAACCTATCCTAGAGCATTTATTGGTTTGAGTGACAGGCAAAAAAAACAACAAAAAGAGACAGTACCCTTTTTCTCTCGCCATCCTGTACATCTCGGTTGGAGCTATTTTTGACCCACATAAAAAGGTAACAATTTCATATCACGGCAAGCAGTATTCTCTTCATAAATTCAAATAATACGCTTTCTGGCATAAATGCTTCAACACAATCAGCAGTGCTAATTAAGTCTATCTATATTCAAAATAAATAAGAGTTTATTTTCCTGTAATAAAAATACACTATTAAATTTGCATGTATACATTTCCATTCTTGATAAAAACAACCTATTTTGTAAATATGCCAGAAACATGGACTAATCCTAATTGTTTACTGCGTGTAAATACTTGTCAATTTCACAAATTGAAGGCTGGCACATACTGGAGCACAGAGAAGCAAAGCTAGAAAGAGTTCCTCTTTCAGTGTGGTCTACGAGAGCAGACGTACCACAACAAACCTGAAACAATGACCTTCTTTACTAGAAGCGGCTCTGTCCTGGAAAAAAAGATACTCTAGGGTGGTTAGCTACACATCTAGGGGCATAGTGCAAATGTTAGGAAACCCAACACTCAACCTGCTACAATATTTATGCTTGGGTTTTAAAAGTGTCCAGTAACTGAACTAGAAGCATTTTATATAAGATGTAATTAGAACAGTGTTTGACAAGGTAATGCTAGTATACTGAAGTTACTATGAAAAGAAGGCAAAAGGATTCCTACAGACCTCAGTCGGAGTGGATGCCATGTTTAGTATGACGTAAATGAAAATGAGATTGTGAGGGATGGAATTACAGTTCATTAAATATGCTGTATTCTTATATCTGGTTACTGAACTTTCAGCAAACAAGAGTGAAAACTGGAGAGGACAAACATGCCTTAAAACATGGGTTGTGGAAATTAAAGGGATGCACCAATATTACAATTCTGCTTGATATGATGACTGATACTGATAATTATTTTTATCTTAGACAACAGTGTCAAAAAACAATTATTAGCCAATAATAAAATTATATTTTCCTTAATAAATTTAAAATAAAATACTACAATCAGTTGCTTTAAATACCATAATAATTATAATGTACAATGTACAGAGTAAATTATTATCAAGACTTTTCAGTGTTGTTAAATTATTAGTATTTTTAAAGACTTACTTTAAAGGGACAGTTCACCCAAAAAAGAAAATTCTGTCATCACTTACTCACCCACAAGTTCCAAACATAAGTTACTTCTGCTGAGCACTAAAGATGGTATTTTGAAGAAAGTTGGGAAACAGAAAAGTTGACGAAAAGAAATACTATGAAAGTTAATGTCTACCATCAACTGCTTGGTTACCAACATTGAACATTTTCATTTTTAGGTGAACTGTCCCTTAAGTGAACTGTAGATGAAAGCAAAGGTAGTTTTAGGTGAACTGTCCTGACTCTGATAAGTAAAAAAAAAAAAAATATTCAATAAAAAAAAACGGCCGATAACGATGATGATATAGAAAATTAAAAAAAATATTGATGTGGGCTGAGAAGTTTACAGTATATAACATACTGAACAAACTACTTCCATCACTCACAATCCCTCTCATTTCGTTCACATCAAACTAAACATGGCATCTAGCCTGGCTGAAGTCTATTGCTGCATTTATTTCATGTTAGAATTAGCATCAATATTACCACCTTTACTTGTTTTTGACTAGGAAAAAAAACTAATTTGACAGGTTTGACAAACGCATTAACTCAAACTTGTTCTGTGCAGTTGCAAATGTTTTGCTAGTCAAAACGTGTAATTGTGTTGTTTTGCTAGTGTTTACGTGTAATTTATTGTGAGAGTGTAATTGCTAGTGAGAAACATTTTCAGGTCTGGTTGTTGGCTCTGGTGAGACCACAAAAGTGTATGGGAACTCTTCCTACTGTGCTTCCTCAACATCAACCAGTCTGCGCACACGAGGGATGATATGATGCCTGACGCTGACTGAATGAAATACTGTGTTCTCACCCTGATACATGATGAAGATGAATGATAAAGTGAACAAGCACACACACTTGTGGGATTGCTTTTCATGCAGATCAGATAACATGAGAAGCACAGGATGAGTGTAAATAAATGGTGACTGATGTTAGGAAAAGATTACAAACAGGCCCATCAAGAGCTCTTGGAGGTCACTTAGGCCTCTAAGGAGAAGATCTTACTAACTGTGCTCTCCAATTTCTCAGCGAGGACTGGTATCTGATGCCCATTGTATGCAGCTCGAGTACAGGGCAGCCGGTTCATGCGTGTGTGGTATGACTCGGGTCAAATAAGGTAGTGCATTGTATTTTTTGCTCATGTATGCACTGAGGAACGGCATCGAGGATTCTCCATGCACAAGCAACACAGATAGCCATCACATGAACAGATGAACAGTTATGTGCAAAACAAATGTGACCAGGATGATATTACCTACAACACCTGTTGGTTATATCAAGAGAAGCTGTTATATGACTTTATATGACGGTGGAATTGTAGATCAGATAAAGGACAGAAATGTCAAGATCATTTATCATGCTTAGACAAATCTAGTTGCCTGCACTGGAAAAAAATGCCCAAGACTTGAGCGTCATTAGCATTTTAATCTGGCTATTTATATATTCCATCTGTAATTCTGATGAGCACAAAATGGCTCAGAGTCAAAAATCTGAAAGAATGTAAAGTCAGATGTGTCATGTTGGCAGAATTCAAATGAATATTGCCATCTTGAGCAAAAATATTGTCTTTCTCATAATCATCTAATCACAGATTTGAATGTTAATGTTATCAAGTCAAATGTTATCATTATAAAGTTTGAAATTTTTTTATGTTTATGTTATCAAGTCAAATGTTAGTTTTTTTATGAATTTGGGATAGGTACATAATGTCAATAAAGTCTACAGCTGTGTCTAAATAATTTTCTCTGTTTTTGTTTTTGTTTTTATTTATATTATATATATATATATATATATATATATATATATATATATATATATATATATATATATATATATATATATATATTTAGATTCATTTTTGGATTTATTTCCAAAATAACAAACAATAGTATGTGGCTATGTAGCAAACAGTATGATTTCGGACACAGCATACTATATGCATGAATGTATAAAATATATGAATGTATTCAAACTTATATTTTAGGCATTACCATAACACCTTTGTGTTGAGTTCATTATGTCTCAATGTAAGGAATGGACATGCGAAGCCAAATTTGAAACTTTCGGTCCAAATTTCTTCTCTTTCCACATTATTGTTCCAGTCATTCTCATTCTCCTGGCAATATGCTGCCACTTAACTCATCACTACGGAAAGTGATGTAGATATAACAATGACAACTGAACAAATGGATCTGATTTTATCAGTTGCGAAATGTCAGTGTGGATCTGAGAAATTAATCAGGAACAGCATGAACGGCTTTTCTGCATTCCACCAGTATTACATGCTGCTTTGGTCTGTGTTTCAGATACACTGACATAAAGCAAGGGAAACAAGGTAACTAAAGAGAGATGACATCAATGACAACATGAACAGACGAACGACAGGAGAGAAAACCAAGTCACGAGCTATAAGAATTAAATACTGTATATAAATGTGCTTTCGTAATTGCCTGATCACCTGATAACACTTGGCGTTAATAATATCAGGTATTGTGCTGTTAGCGATAATACTAATCTCATGAGATCAAAATTCACAAGCACAAGTTTTGAATGGTAAAAATTAATAATACTTAAGCTAATTAAATAAAAATAAATAAATATAAACAACAATAAATACTGTATGTTTACAATTGTGCATGATTCAACTGGAATTGTATATAACTTGAATGGGAATGACTACATGATAAGATGTGTAGCAAGTTTTTGATATGTAACTATAACTCAGCCACACTGAACACACAGACAGTGTCCAACTGGGCCTCTGATAGGGCGGTTGTTCAGCCTTTGAGAGGCCTGAGTGGTCCGAGCATGTGTGAAAGAGGGAAAGTGGTGACAGACAGAGTAGGCCAGACTTCACCAGAGCAAGCGTACTAATTCCTCACCTGCAGCTGGGGGTTGATGGGACGACAAACCAGGTAGATCTAGGGAGCTATCAGACATCACATGCTTCAGGTCTCCACCCATGTCTGACAACTTCATGTCTAGCTGTACTGAGAGCGCATCCTCCGAGTCCTCCTTCCCCACGCTGCTGCCCCCAATGGACGGGAGGTCCAGGGATTTCACAGAGGCAGAGTCCTCTTTGGTCTGCTTGAAGGCGGCTACTTTGTCCACCAGGCTCTTGTCAGATGCGCCTAGCGCCGTACAGAATTTGGACGACTGGAAATCTGCAAAGTCGTCATTGTCGCTCTTGAGCGACGAGAAGGAGCCTCCGCCACTTTCTTTGTTATCGTCGTAGGCCAGGCCACCTTCTAAGGAAAGCTGCTTGAAGATGTCATACTTATCAGTGCTGATTTGCTGCCGCTGCTGAGACGTCTCCGCCTGGCCCTCGCTTCCACCGTCTCCAGAGCTGGTCTCATTTCTCTGATCTCTCGAGCTCCCGAACGCCATGAAGTCAGCAAAGTCATCCTGAACCACTGTTCCAAGTCCTCTCCCCACTGTAGAGGTGGTGGGAGCTGCTTCAGAGGACGATGATGAGCCAAAAAGAGCAAAATCGCCAAAGTCATCACCCCTTACGCTGGGAGGTTTCACTACTGAGGTTAATACCAGGGATGGTGGCGCTGAAGGGAACAGATTGAGTTTGGAGTCAGCAGTGGAAGTGGGAGCGGGAGGAGCCACTGTTGTAAAGAGGTCCAGGTCTGCCATATTGAGAGGATTTCTAGGTTGAGCCAGAGAAGCTGGCTGTGAATGGGACAGAGACTGAGAAGAAGAGAAAGGAGGAGGAAAAGTTGGCTGGAACTTGGCCTGGTCTGGTGGGTCTAGTGGAGAGACAGTGTCGGCTGTTTTAAAGTCTGTGAAGCCATCGTCGGCACTGACAGACTTGAAATCAGCAAATGCCTCCCCTGCAGAAAAAAAAACAAAAAGAAAACAATTGAAGGGCATGGTGAACTGCATTTCACACCGAAACAACAAAGGACAAAGAGCTGGCACGGCACAATACAGAGTTTGCCCACAAGTTGCTCCATTTCATGGGCCTAAAAAGAGAAAAACGGATTAGCAATGCTTAACGCAAGCTTTATTTGACTGCTGAATTGAAATAAAAAGGTGGCACAATGAAACTGAAGACTTTTAGTGTGAAAATATAAATTACCTGACACAGAATATACAAACATACAAAAAAAAAAAAAAAAACACAATCAGGTTCAACCACAATCAGTCCATTCTCATGTCACTTGTAGTGAAGTGAAAAGTGGTAGACCAATTAAATGGACAATATTTGGATATTTAAATGTTAATGTAATTTTTCCATAACCAATTCCATTTTGCTATGACTTAATTATGTTACATCATAAATATTGCCAATGTATCATCCATTAGTCACTGTGCCCTGTCAGTATAGGCCAATAAAAAAAAAATAACATTTTGATCAACCACTTGAAGTGAATGACACACAGATGACAAACTTTTTTCCATTTCAGCTGCAGCCTATATAATGAATCAAAGGTAGAGAGAGGACAGAACAGAACTAAAGGAGTTCTGGAAAAGAAATCACTGCAACCACTGACTTACTGGCTCTCTCAGAGCTGTCGCCACTGGATTCTGCTCTAGTGAGACAGGGACACATACACATGCCTACATCAGTGTATGGAGCCCTTCATCAAACTAAACACACTATAGGCAGGTGCAACTGCTTTAAATTTCATCTTTTAAAGCAGATCTAGATTGTGTACTTGATGTGTTCATGCTGTGTCAGACACGCATCTGCTGTGCTTACCAACTGGCTTTCTGTCTGAAGGCTGCTCAAGCTCTCGGAAAACACTGTATTTGTCACCTGAATCTGGAACAAAACACAGTAAACAATGTCTGTGTGTAGAAGAAGTAAAGTGTGCTTTTTAAATAGACCATAATAATGACAGAAGGAGCAGGAGGAAGGTTATAAATAGCAGGATAAATTTATGCAAAATGCATCTGTGTGCCATACAGTCTTATCTGAAATGCATTTAGACAAGAGAATCAGTATAAAAAATTAAACCAATATGACAGCAGTCTTCTGAGAGATCTGCCTTCCTCAAAAGGCTAATGAGGTGTATAGAGCTGAATGGATGTGTTTCTGGGTGTTTTACCTGAGACGGGAGGTGTGGGCTCTGCAGGCTGCTCCACTGACAACTGTTTAAACACTGCATATTTATCAGAGGAGGAGGATGATGAAGACCCTGACACTGGAGTCAGCATGGCAGGAACACTGTATGAAGCAGACAAAACGAACACCAGTCAGTCCAAACAGATCAAAGTGCTTTACAAGCTACAAAGAGTTTACAAGCCAAAATATAATATGTAGTTTTGAGATACTTATTTTTGTTCTTTGATGCTCCTAAATGTAGACTAAATACATAAAGCCTGAGGCACAATCCTAATTTGCATACTCTCCCTGCTATAAAGTATGCTATATTAGGATTTGGTGTGTCCAAAATCAAAACAAACTTAAATAGTATGCCAGATATACTATACCCAGTTGATTTTCAGTATTTTTTACTTGTAGAAAATAAAATAAAATTTTAAAGGTTATAAATTTAGCTAAATGCTTATATTTACACATGAACCCAAACAATGTGAAAAACGGTGTCTGCAATATCAAGACAGGTTTGTAACAGCATGTCTCTATACTGAAAAGCAAGTACATTACAGTTCAAAAGATTGGAGTCTGTAAAACTTGAAACTGTTTTTGAAAGAACTGCATTTATTTTATAAAAATGACAGAAAAACAGTAATATTGTGAAATATTAACAGTTTAAAATATGAACATATTTTTCAAAATATACTTTTTTTAAGTTTAATTTTCAGCATCCATTACTGAAGTCTTCAGTGTCACATAATCCTTCAGAAATCTTTCTAATATGCTGATTTGCTGCTCAAGAAATATTTAGTATTATTATAAATGTAATATGGAAACAGTGATAAGTTTAAGTATTCTTTGATAAATAGAAAAGAACATTTTTTTTGGTAACATTAGAAATGTCTTTACAGTCACTTTTGATAAATTTATTGTATATTTATTTCTTTCAAAAAAATAAAAAATAAATCTTACTGACCCCAAACTACTTTCCCAATCATCTGCAAAGTACATGCTTTCAGTGTGTAGTAGAAATACACAACTTGAAACTCAGCTCAAGGTTTTTACTAAAAGTCTGTTTCTTTCTTCCCCTCCATCTGGGATCACTTCCCTCATAAGAGAGTGGTATTTCCAGCTCTGCTCTCAGCCTCACTTCCTGTATTATTCTCCACACTCACTTTCACTGATTTAATTAGCAAGCAATCTGACACATTCAAGCACCAAACTATTCTTCATCTGCTAAAGGCTGTGGCACTCAGCAAATGTACTTCCCAACCTCAATCCCTGCTTTCCATAATTGCCGTATTTTCCCTGGGAGCATAAAATTGTGCAGATGTGAATAGAAATAAAATGGAATGAGCTTATCAGCTGTCCATTGAAATGGGTTAATTAGAAAAGATGGTGGGGGTTTAATTGTTGCGCCGAGCAGGTTATTACAAGCCATTGCAAAGCGGAGAGCGATTCCATGCTCCAGATGAGCAAACCGAGTCTAGAGGAATTAACAAAGCATAAAAACAATATCAGAAACTACTAATGAGAGATGACAGGATGCCGCTTTACGATGCATTTCTACAAGCAATTTGCATTACATACAAAATATGCTTTCGCAGGGAAGTAACAATATGCCATGATGCATATGGGAGTAACTTGATGAAAATCTGTGCTCATACCCGCTTTGGGATGATGGTGTCATGCTGGGGAACCCTCCTCCTGTCTCTCCTTGGAAATCTGTGAATGAGTCCTCTCCAGCGCCGGCTTTGGGGGCTTCCTGGAAGTCTTGGAAATCGTCGTCATCAGTCTTGGTAGCCTAACTCAAGCCAACAGAAAAATATATCAGTTGTGTGAAAACAGAGTGCAGTTACTATCTGTAATAAAGTGTCTGATATTTACCTGAACAGGAGGGAAGTTGGTAATGAAGCTGGCTGGTTGTTGTGCAGGTGTATTCAGTGTCATGCCCATGACAGGTGGTGCGGCAACCGGCATGGCCATGGACACGGGTGGCTGGGTCATGATGGCCTGCTGGTGCTGAGGCAGGACAGCAGGAATGGCCATAGCCATGGCAGGTAGATTGGGCATGGGCGGGGAGGGGAACTGACTCAGTGTTTCCAAACTCATGACTGTAAGACCACTCTAGAGAATACAACCACATTATGCAATGTTTAACCAGTCCACCAAGACTCTTCAAATCAAGTCCTGGATGGTCAGTGGCCACAAACTGGAACCGATACTTTAAGTCTGCAGGACACTGGCCCTCCAGAACTAGAACTGAAGAGCCCTGTAGTACACCATACCATCCCATGTTAACCAAATATCTTTAAAGAGAAGCTATAAATGCAAAGTGTTAAAGCAGAATGATAACGTCAATGATAACAAGTAGCACAGAATCTTGAAAGCTGACTGATAAATGCTGATTACTGACAATCATTAAGCTGAGGAATGAGGTACTGCTATAAACATAAGACACTCAATTAAAGCTGATATTCTCCCTACACATAACAGTGATTAATAGTGACTAATAGTAAGCTATTAGACATAAGTGCTTCAACACACCTCATGCAGGAACACTGAATTTACGGCATGACTTTCATCAGGGAAATAAAATTAAAAAGCAGGCCTGTCAGACAATAGACCTCCTTCTCCATCCAGATGTCTATTTCCCCCTACGCCTTGAGGTTGTCTGATTTGTTTGCCTAAAATATTCATTAAAGTCAACTTCCATTTTCAATGCCATTTCTGGCATCCTCCAGAGCTTTTCCTTTCTTTATTGCTCTACAAAACTGAAGCACTGGAAGAGTGGCTCCTCATTGAGCTTTTCAATTTGCATAACAAATGCATTATTACTGGAAGGGATCCATGAGTTGCTAAAAGAGCTACAGATTCTACTCACAGGAGTGTAACTGCCAAGAGTAGCAAGGGAAGATAAGAAGATCCCCACACCTTTGACCTTAAGTAGCACCTAACTTCCCATCACTGCAAATCTACATACTTTTGGTAATAGAGTATCCACAAAAGCAATGTTTGAAATGATGGATTTTCGGCAACTACCTGGGCAACTCCAATCAAGGCCAGGACGGTGTACAGCTCTTCCTTGGTCAGCTTGCCAGGTGTGGTGCGGTTGGCCAAGGCCCAGATCTGTCCGAGAGCTTCCCGTGGCAGACCCGATGATATTAGAATTGGGTAGAGTTTGGCTGTGTCAATACCTGTTGGTGTCATGGTGAAGTCAAGGACCTTCTTGAACAACTCTGTGAAGAGCAAACATTTGGCATTAGATAGCGGGATATAAAAATTAACTTGCAGAACTATGAAATGATGCAAAAACCAATGATGCAATGCAAGTACCTGGGATAAGCGAGTCATTGTACAACCAGGATGGCACCATGGGTTGCATGTCTTGTTGGGGGTAGACGCCCACACCTGTTTGTGATTGGACATGGAGACAGTAAGATGTTGTTTGTGGACTCTTAAGCTAAGAGTGCCTGATCAAGCATATATCCCATGTGCCTACTGCACAGTCAGACGTCCCCCACACCTGCTGTTGGAAAAGCTCAGCACGGATATACTACTGACACCATGCACAGATACACTAAAGACTCCCACTGCTTCTGCCGTCAGCTTAGCTGTCTTGAGCCCGGAGCTGGTGGGTTTGTAGGACAAACAGATTGACAACATACAGAGAAGAGAGTTTTGCTTTGTATTAGCACTGACACTCATCTCATTACATGCATTGCCAATGTGTGCATTGGAAACTGTGCCAACACTGAGTCCTGTGGAGAAGTAAATTAGGCAAATGATTAAAATGGGGCTATGGCAATTAAACCTCCAACTAAGCAGTGAATCATGAACTTGATCCCCCATCTTTATACCAGAGAGCCATCTTTTTACCAAGTTTGCTCCAACCCTAATTAAACACACTTGAACAGGATAATCAAAGTCTTCAAGATGTCCAAAAATTTCCATGCAAGTGTGTCAGGAGCCAAACTCTGAAAAAAGATGGCCCTCCATGAGCAAGACTGGACACCCCTTGATTAAATAGATATGTAACCCTAAATAATCCAGAATCATCATTTCAGAGAAATTGGGACATAAAGTGTAGTGCAGATGGGAATACCATATAGAAGCGGATGAATTTATAGAGCAGCATGTGTTAAGAGATGAAGCCACATATGCAAGTATTTTAGTTCACATGCAAAATCAGTTAGATGTCCAGGACAGAAATATTGTCTTGAAGTGTAAAGCCTCTAGGCCCATATATTTTACCGTTTAATGCCTTGGCTCTGCTTTAGCATAGACAGCTGAAGTAAGAGGATGGATTTGGTTACTTGAATATTCATTGAGAAGTGTTAGGTATAATCACATCAAGATTTCAAGAAAGATTTTTAAAACAAGAACAAGATAAGAAATCAGCCCTTCAAAACCAAGTATATCTCATGATTAGCAAATAGAGGCAGGGCAGGAAGTCCCGAGCGGCGAGTTGTGTTAATTTTGAGAAGCTTGAAAAAGAGGCGGGACCGAAATCACAGACATTTTCTTCTCACCGCTGATGCTAGTGGGCTGGACAGGCGGGTGGTCCGCTGCAGGGGGCGCCTGAGTTGTGGGTAGAGACTCAGGTGCCATCTCTATAATGAAGGCTGAATTGAAGTCATCTTGAGTTTGGGCCCAGTTTCGGGCTCTGGTGCTGCTGTGAAACTGGGCTGTAACCTGAGCTCTGGAACTCAGCTCAGACAGAGCCTGACGTGGCTTAAAACTAACCTGGGCCTTCTTATCAGCTGTCAAATCACAAGATGAGAACATCTTCTCCTCCAGAGACGGGCCTGAATCAGTTAGGGACAGAGGCCATATTGTACTGTTGTAGCTTACATTTTAACTACGATCACCAAACATGACTGTGTGTATGTTTAAGACCTTAGCTCTAACTGTACGATGCAGACACAAAAGTTTTCCCATGAGGTAGGCAACATTATTCTGTCTTTAAAATAAGACATCACTGCATTATCATTTGCAGAGGATAGAATACAGAATCCCAGAGTACACTGCAACAAGATTAATGAAAAAACTAAAACAAGACAGTGGACAAAGTCAAGAAAAGTGCTGAATAAAAAAAATTCTTAAATGTCATTAAATAAAGTATAAATAAGTTTAAATAAAAACTAATTTATCATATATTTTATACTATTTAAATGTTTTACTTTTTAGAGTACTGAGCACAAAGTATGGAGTATGGCACACATGCAATCCAGGAAGTTGCTTACTATGTATATTACCATGTCAGAGTCAACATAATATATTCTATTGTCTATGTAGGGAACATACAGCAAGGCCGCACACTAGCTTTTGGAGCAGATATACTATCCTACTATGACTTTTTTGATAAAATGTCTAAGAGAGGCGGGTACGTAACCACTTCATTATAACAATTTATTCACTTTCCTCTGACTATTCTAATCATTGATCCCCTTCACAGTGCCTGAGGTGGAACAGGAAATGTTTGGCATGAACAATTTGCTGATAAATGTTGTTCAAGTAGTTGAATGCATCTAATTTTATTTCAACGACAGTGTGTTGATGGTACAAAATATTATGAGCCACAGTCAGTTGTAGATGCCCCTCAGAAAACACCATCTCTAAGTTCAAATCAATTTTTTTTCTTTGGTAATAGACAACTTGGCAAAAATTCTGTCAAAATGCTTTTAACACTATCAATCACACGCATCCATGCAGACTTCACTGTGAGCTCCTTATCAGTACGCTGTCACAATCAGCATAGTGTGCATGTGTGGTATGCTGATAGAACTCCAGCTTAAATTATAAGAGCATATGGGACGCCATCTGCAACCTGACAAAACTGAAGGGAGGTGGAGGGTGACAGTTGAGTCAGATTCACTGTGCAAGTCTCACAGATGGTGACCATCATATCTGAATCAGAAACCTCGACAGACTTTTGACTCTACGTCAAGAACACAGCAAGACTGTGGTAATGGGCAAAAAGGTTTAAAAGATCTGAAGGATATCCATTACCATTCATATTTATGTCAATGGGAGTTGCTTGGCTGGCTCACAAAACCCCAGACATGTGCTACTTTTTTCTCTTACATGAGCGTAACTCATAGTTCAATATAAGAACTATTTTTTTTAACAGAATCTACCAGTTTACTGAAACCAGAAAAAAAAAAGAAGATTCATTCATTGATGTGGTTTCTGATACTAGTTGCAGTGGTTCTCAGAATAATATTTTATTAAAGGGAAAGATTATGCCAACCAACCATCAGCACCACAACCCTCCAAAAAACTATTTATTAAAAAACGTATTATTAAAAAATAATAACAATAATCTGTCATTTGTACAACATCCACTATAATATAAGAATAAATCTGCAATATATATATACAATTTCAATGCTGTTTTATACTGTTCAAAAGTTTAGGGTCAGACTTTTGTACTGTTATACAGCAAAGATGCATTAAACTGATCGAAAGCAACAGTAAAGACATTTATAATGCCACAAAACATTTCTATTTCAAATAAATGCTTTTCGTTTGAGCTTTATATTAATCAAAGAATTTTGAAAAATGTATTACGTTTATTATTATTAAAATTAATAAGAAGAAATGTTTCTTGAGCAGAATATTAGAATGATTTCTGAAGGATCATGTGAAGTAATGATGCTGAAAATTCAGCTTTGCATCACATAAATAAAACATATTAAAACTAATTTAACACAATATTAAATTAGAAAACAGTTGCTTTAAACCGTTACATCATTTCACAATATTACTGTTTCATCTGTGTTTTTGATCAAGTAAACGTGGCCCTGGTGAGCATAAAAGACTTTTCAAAACATGAAGAAAAAAAAAAAACATCGAACCCCAAACTTTTGAACGATGGCGTATGCTGTTGCTGCTTTCAAATAGGCTACAATGGAGAAACATTACTAAGCAGTGTAGTTATGGCATCTAACCTCTGATTATGGGTGCTAACAAGTCATGGTATGACAAAGTGAGAAACTGTGAGGGGGCGTTACCTTGGAATGCAGATTGGGAGCTGGAGATGACAGAAGAGTGTTGGATGGCAGGTGAGACAGGGAGAGATGAAGGGACAGTGTGAGGGAGAGGGGAGGAAGGGGGATGCTGGCCAGGCCCCGTCTCTAATGGCTGGCTAACGTGAGCGGCTCTCAGTGAAGGGGAGGACGGAGGGAGGGATGAAGAGGGGAATGAGGAGGCGGCATCGAAAGGGCCTTGCACAAAGTCACTAAACTCATCATCGTCATCAGAGAAAGCAGGAGGAAGGGAGTGAGAGGTGACAGAGGAATGAGATGGCGATGAGTCTGCAAAAACCAAACAAGAGAGTGAGACAGACAAAACAAATCATGAGCTATGACCACACAGGCAGACTGAAAAAAAATGATAAACAGTTTTATAACAACAACAGGAGGGTACTGAATTTCAATAGGTGTGGTGCTGCTGTTTTAATTTACAAAAACAAATGCAACCTTTCAATGAAAATGTCAATGGAAAATTACTTGTTTATACATTTCTCAATTTCTTACTATATTTAATATTCAAGTCAACATGAAAGCAAAATTGACCTTATTCTCTTGACATTCTTTTCTGGTTTTACCATGAATGATTCACTAGTGAGTATTAGTCCAAAGAAAATTCTTGTCTTTCCTTTTCTGCTAACATCACTTAACTATTTAAGCATTATTTTAGCAAAGTCTCATTCTATCTGACTGCAGCCAGGGATGCAACATCCATACCTCACCATCCAATTAATTTCTGCTAAAATGTTTTTTAGTTTTTTTTTTTAATATATATATATCCTGTTATTTTCAAATGTCACATTCTGGACATAAAACGAGATGTGAATGTTAAAACCAAAGCAGAGTAAAAATTGGCTTTGGTGAGTGAATAAACAAAGGTACTTGCCATATAGCTGGTTTTAACAAACTGCAACATTACATGGTTTAAGTCCAATTTTAAGAATGACAATCTGACCTCCGACTGATGATACATGTGATTCAAATCTAAGACCAAACCATTCTTTAAACAGGTTTCATTTCAAAAGGAACCATTAGAAGTTTATATTAGATAAGGAAAACCTTTTTCTAGATACACTACCATTCAGAAGTTTGGTGTCAGTAATATATATATATTTTAAAAGAAATACTTTTATTCAACAAGGACACAATAAACTGATCAAAAGTGACCGTAAAGACATTTGTAATGGTACAAAAGATTTCTGTTTTAAAATATTAAGCAGCACAATTGTTTTCAACATTGATAAGTTTTTTAGCACCAAATTAGCAATATTACAATGATTTCTGAAGGATCATGTTACACTATAGAACAGAACAATGATGCTGAAAATTGCATCAGAGGAATAAATTATATTTTTAAATATATTAAAACAGAAAACAGTTATTTTAAATTGCTATAATATTTAATAATCTGTTTTTGTATTTTTTATTTAAAAAAATGAAGCCTGATGAGCAAAAGAGACTTTTCAAAACCTTACTGACCCCAAGCTTGACATTAAGCTAATAAATATTTATGATCAGTTCATTTTTTTCTCAATTCACCTGCAAATGGCAAAGGTGGTTTTGAACCCTGACTACTAGTCTTCTTTCCAAAAATAAACAGTTCGAGCAGAAACAACTGCAGCAGTTGACTAAACACAGTGAGTTATATTGAACTTCTGCACTGTTATTCTGCAGGTGTGAGGGGTAAAACTGCAAGAATATGAAAGCGGAGGATAATGCGTTACATGGAAAATGAGGAAACAGCAAATACTCAGCAGAAACATCTCAGACCTGCCAACCTTGGAAAAAAATGTGAAATGTCCAAATCATAATTGCACAATGTGCAAAATACAAGATTTAATCTTAAATATTTTCCAACGGTAAGCAGGTCTGCACTCATTCACACACACCTTCAACAACGATTTTCAGTTCCGATGGCTTGGCACATCAGAGTATTTTATTTATTTATTTTATTTTTTGCGATTTGAAATTCTATTTTAAAAATCTCATGTTCAAGTTCACTTTAATTAAAACTCCAGTACACTTCTGTACACTGTAGAAAAACACGGATTATCTAATATCTAAATTAAATTTCTTTTGAGAGAAGTATTTTTTTTAATGGATTGGCCATTATTACCGGACTATAAGTCGCACTTTTTTTCATAGTTTGGCTGGTCCTGCGACTTATAGTCAGGTGCGACTTATTTATCAAAATTAATTTGACATGAACCAAGAGAAATGAACCAAGAGATAAGTCGCAGGACCAGCCAAACTATGAGGGCGCTTTATGCTGCTCAGTGCTCCTGTAGCATACCCCTGAAAACATTAACTGAAAACAACTGAAAACTGTTAACTGAAATATTAACTTAAAGACAACTGAGAAAGACTGAATGCAAGCAAAATGCCCCCAAAAAGAAAATCCTATTCTGCAGATTACAAACTGCAAGTAGTAAAAAATGCAGCCGATCTGATATACAGGAGCACTGAGCAGCATAGAGCGCCCTCTCGCGGCTGTAGACGGTAATGTTTTCTCTTGGTTCTTGGTTCTAAATAAATGCGACTTATAGTCCAGTGCGACTTATATATGTTTTTTTCCTCGTCATGACGTATTTTTGGACTGATGCGACTTATACTTAGGTGCGACTTATAGTCCGAAAAATACGGTAAGCACTATAAACATGTAATGTCTGATCATTCATACTGGAAGCCAGAGGGCAGCCTCGAGCAGAAAATCCACATATGCATCACAGAAGTAAAAAAACCTATGAGTTCCAGGAAATCCCTAATATGGACAAAGCCATCCAGCTATGGCTGTAGCTGAATTAAAAGATAAAAATGTTTTGAATGATGAAACATTAAGACAATAAACACTTGACTGCGATGATGTATAGTTTAAAATTTCTTCAAGCCATCTTGAGTATTTTCATAATAATTATGTTTATTTTGTAATAAGATGACATATCAGATCACAAAAGGACGTTATTTCAAACACTCGACTGATGTTGTGGATGTTATAAAGGCATGTTATAATGTTCTCTTTTGTTGGACAGCAGGTTTAGAAACACTTCTCATTACAAGTCATTGGTCTTTACTGCATGTGTTGCTTTTTCAAATGCACGTCATAAGCGGGGAGGAGTTTCCTCATCTTAGCAATTAGGCTTACGGACACACAAACAGGGCCAGTTCAGTGATAAATAAAACAAAAAAAATTTTAATGGAAAACTGAAGGAAAAAAATGACTACTGTAAGAAATCAGATGGCGGGAGTGGAGGAGGAATCGAGTGGGATTTTGTGTTTCTGTCGATTTGCATTCTATTTTTAATGACAGGCATTACACATTTATCAATCCTCACCACTTGTTATTTGGGGAATGAACTCAGCACTCTGATTGGTTGAACTCTTCTTTTGCTGTTGCTTGGTTTGAGTACTGTGCATGCACAGAGGTATCGCCAGGTTTTAGCATATTTTAGGGTGACAATACGCACCAGTGTACTTTGAGGTTAAAATGCATACCCGCTACACAAAATGCATACAGGTTGGCAGTTCTGACATCTGGAGGGACTCCTGGTAGCTGCTGGGGGAAAAAAAATCTATTTGGCTCTATGATAAAGATGTGGTGTGTTTGCGTTGTGACAATAGAATTCTTTAGAGGGATAGTTCACCCAAAAATGAAAATGTACCCTCATATCAGCCCAAATCTGTGTGACTAGCACAGAAAACAGCATCCAGTACAATTCTACAAAATCTTCCTTTTGTGTTCCACAGGAAAAGAAAGTCATGGGATTTGAAAGAGATGAGTGTGAGTAAACGATGACAGGATTTTTATTTTTGGGTGAACTATCCCTTTAACAGTGTGTGAGTGTATCACTGGTAATGTCCTTCAGCGCTTGACAGTCACAGTGGCCTTGTCAGAAGCTGTCTGGGCCACTGATGTTGACCCTTGACGTCATGAGCAGGGACTTGAAAAGCAAATGGCCAGAAGGCAATCAGGCAGCTGGAACGTGTCACTGGATGTACCTGGTTTCTTAGACTGTGAAGATGGTGTTGGATGCATCTTGGCATCTCTGCTGAACCCATCCAGATTTCCCTTGATGGCCTCTAAGGCATCGTCACGACTCTTCTCCCCAGTCTGTACAAAAATAGCAATTTAGTTTGGAGTTTGGTTGGTTTTGTGTTTGGTGCAAGGTTATTATAGTTAAGTAATACTAAAAGTACAAAAAACATATATTTTATTTCAAATAACAGAAGTTTTTTATGGTTTTAATTTTAGTATATAGTAAGTACACTTCAGTATGCTAAATCTAAATTTAAATTAATTTTAAAAAACTATATAGATATTTAAAAATAAATGACAAAATAACTTAAAAAATATTACTAAATTTATATGGATTGATGATGTGAAAATGAAAATAGAAAATTGAAAAGTGAAAAGTTCATAATTAATTATTAATAATCAAGTAATTATTAAAGACATCGATTACACAGAGAATCATTTTTGCTCACTTTGGGTTTGACACTGCTCAGTAGGCGTAGTTTCTGTTTCTGCTCCTCAAACTGTCTTCTCTTCCGGTCCTCCTCCAGCATCCGCTGCTGCTGCTCCAGACGTTTCCTATGGACACACACTGATCAGAGACGAGTTCTGGTGTACAAACAACTTTACGGCAGTGTAAATATGTAAAACCTTACTGATGCTCCTCCGCCATCTGCTTCTGTAGGTCCGCAGGGAACTGTGGCCCTGGGCCCCTCATGCCCATGAACTGAGGCTGACCCATGAACTGCATCCCAGGAGTCTGCATGCCCATCGCCATCCCACCCTAGAAACATGAGAGAAAATCAATGATGACACCTCAGTGATAAGAGTGCTTCTGGTGTCCAACTTTTTGATGGCTAATATATCTTTAGGTGCTTCTAAGTCAAACCTGTATTGGCATGGCACCAGGCATCTGTGCTCCAAAATTCATTCCCATCATGCCTTGCATGTTGTGCTGCATGACCTGGACCATGGGGAAGCCCTGCTGCTGCTGCTGTTGCTGTTGCTGCTGCATGGGCATCATTCCTGCCATTAGAAAATGACAAATTTAACAACAAACATTTTTTCCATTTAAATGTTATACTGGATAAACTTATCCAACAAAATATAGGCAAAATATAGACAAAATGTCAGCTGCTTACCTTGTGGTGGTCCAATGCCCCCTCCTACAGGGTACATAAAACTAGAATAGAAAAGACACATTCAATATTGTAGTCATTTAGCAGGCTGCCTATTTCAAACCCCTGAAGCTCACTTCAGTGTGAAGTTAATGACTTTACACAATTGCCCTCCGCATTCAAGAGGCAGAGGGAAATTTTAACTAAAGGCATCCAATTAATCATACAATGGAGAAAACATTTATGAAACAGCCCAAGTCCATTATTCTACAAGGCTCTTCAAGTCGTTGCACCGCAGTGAAAATCAAAATCATTGCAATATTGCCAGTCCATTATGTTGTTTTCTCAGCTAAAAAAAAATAAATTATCCTTATCCATATGGAAAGAAGGCATGAAGTAGAATTTAACAAACACACTTATCAGTGGGAGAAGCTACAAAAAGTAATATAAAACAAGCAAGGCTAAACTTTAATGATACTGGCAAAGGACAACATTTTTAATCAAAAACTGACAGCAATGTGGATGCACTTCACATTGACCAAAATTATCCTAGAGTAGCAATACGTAAAATTTGTTTGGATGAAATATCGAGAGGCAGCTTGTTGCCCCTTAGGTGACTATCTACTGAATAATTACAATATTAATTTAAAGATACTTAAATACTATGGAATTACTATGGTACATTGTACATGATAAAAAGGTACTCCTTTTATTTAAGGGACAAAGTATTCAAAAAGCACTGTTGAGGAAAATACAGATTTCTTGTTGTATTAAAACTTAGGACTCTTGTACTAGCCTATTTCATATTTGGTGTCTTAACTGAATACTTAAAGAAGTAACTCATCCAGAGTTTGCATAGTTTTGTTTGCTTTGCCAATAGTCTGAAATGTGGGCTAAAACTCCACTGAGGCTCTCTGGCTCAGAGCGATCTGTCTGTCTGTTGCATCTGTTCGCCTGCAGGCTCACGACTTTACAGCACTCACAGACACTGAGATACAACAGAGGGAGAAGAAAAAAATAAAACACTGGATTAAAGCAGATTAACATTCAAAGAGAGATCGGCTGTGACATCAGGCTGGGAAGATCACGTCTATCCACCATTTTTAACTGTTACTGCGTGCCAACATTCATCCATCCATCCATGAGCAAACCCTGTTATCCCCACAAAACCTGACAATGAGCTTTACTGACAGGAAATGTCTTTGAGAAACAAATGTAAATACAGCTTTGATACAGAATATCAATGACTGTATAACACTTATACAGAGCTATTTACCCGATAACAGACTAGGTACACCAAGAAGACACTACAACATTTTATTTATAAGTCTTTCAACATTATGCAGATTGACAATAAACTGGCATAAACTGCAAACCATTATATATAAAAAAAAAAATGCTTTTCCAAATGGACTTCCACCAAATATCTTCCTAATCTCATCCTATTAATTCATAATAGTAAAGTGCTGACCATCAAAACTGATTAGGCAATCAAAAATCTCCTAGTCTTTGATTCACAAACGTCTTTGATTTTAATTCAGACTAACTCTCCATCACAGCTCTCAAATGTAACTGTATTGCTTGAACATATTCAATTTTCATGTATTCTTATTTATTAATAAATAAGAATTCAATCCACTAGTTAATTGTAATAATAATTTAATAAAATTAATCACATCAATACTTGCTGACAAAAGCTTTCAAATTAAGATAATTTGACATTATTACGGCAAATTTGCAAATTATTGAACGTAAAAAAAAAAAAAAAAAGTGTTTCACAAAAAAAGAAAATAATATGCAATCAATGATGTTAAGGTGTTGGCAGAATTTTAATTCCAGTGAAATAAATGATGTTAGTGTTTTGGAAGAAAAGAAAATCAATCAATGATGTTAAGGTGTTGGCAGAATTTTAATTCCAGGATGAACAAGGCAATTTTTTTTCTTTCACTTTTTCATAAATCACTGTATATTCGAATGTCATGACTCATACCAGAGCGCTCCTCATCACAAGTGCAATGCTTTACCAGGTGAGGTATCAAGCAAATTTACTACAGACAAGCCATAAATATGGAGCTGGTTATGTGTTGCAATCATCAAGAAAATATAGTATTGTGCAAATAAATGCAAAAATAATCTCTTCCAGTGATCACAATTTGTGAGAAAATTAATAAAGGCTGTTGGTGTTTTACTTACTCTGGTGTTCATTTCATTTCAACTGCAGTGAACTGGGTGCATAAATTTAGGTAGAGGCACATTTTCCCAATGAGCCTAGCTTGAATACTTCACATTCAATCCACCTTTTTTTAACCAATGAATACTTTAAATTGGATACAAACCACAAAAATGCAAGAGTCCCTAAATACTTTTTATGCTGTCACAGAAAACCAGCTCTTACCTTTGAATTTCAGAACTGTCAAAATCTTTGTGTTGGGTCCGTAGGCTTATTTATTTAGTGACTTTCAAACAGAATAACAGATTGCATCTCTGACATTGCAGTCTTCAGTCCTTTTTTCTGAACTCTCAGACCTGATAAGCAACAATACAGTTACACCTGTTCCAATAAACTCCCCATGCACTCCACTGCAGCTGTTTGAGAGACGCAGCCATATGCAAGATGCCCATTACAGCTTTAGCCACCAGACCGAATCTTCAATAGAACTTCATAGAGCTGTTTCTTCCGCAAACTGCTAAATCCTGTTTATATAATTATCTTAAAATTGCAAAGAAATCTAATTCTTATACACAATTTACAATTTTATCCTCTTTTAATATACAGCTTAAGCAGCTAAACAGCATTTCATATGTCACTGACATCACATGAGCCCGTTCCTCATCATTTAGAGAAGTGCCAAAACACATGACAAAGTTATACCAAGTAAATTCGGATTATGCTGTTGAACTTTTATAAAACAGCCCTGTGTAGAGTCCTGTGGTTATTTAGTTTCACCGCAGGTATCAGCATTACCTAGTGCCGCACCGTTTGAAACTACACATTCATTATTCAAGCAGTTCAGCAAAGACTAAAGCCCTTTAGGTAAATAAAACATGAAGCTGGCCTTTTGATCCTTTCTGACAGTTACGTGGTCTACTTTATGATACATTCAAAGCGCCTTCCTGACCTGACATCAAAATCTGTAAGCTCAGTGACACCCATGAGGGTGATACGATGTTGATCCAGTCACCTACATAAGCAACAAAGAATGCAGCACTGCAGTTCCAGTACAGATATGAATAATTATTGGAGCTGTCAAGATTCCCATCACAGTCAGAACCTGATGTCTCATCTGCAAACATAAATCATGCTGGTCAGGATGGCTCTGGTCTGGTCTATCCTCCCTTTTAACCTTGATATGAATGTGCAGAATCTGAGATGTTTATCACCTTCCAGGAAACAATGAATAACACCCTCCGAAGCTGCTTACCATCTCAACGGTAGAGTATACTGGTCTTGCAGAGACATTATCAAAACCCAGTGAATTGCCAACCTAGACAGCACTTTTTAAATCAATTTTTTTGGACATCATTACAATTTTAATCAAATTTCGGACACATATGAGTGTGTTGAATGTTCGAATCTGATTACATTTTTGCACATCAACATTCAGATTTAAGTTTTTGGGAGCATGGATTAACTGAAATGTCTGAATATTCAACTGAAATGAAATTTTCTCAGAATGGACACTTTCAAATATTCGAATTGAATATTTTGGGCATGTTAGAAGTTTAGCAGTGGTTCCTCACTTTCTTTGGGTTGCACGCAAAAACAAACTTTTTTGGGCATGTTTGAAGTTTAGTTGTTGTTCATATGTTTCTTTGGGTCCTGTTCTTTTAACTAACTACTAAAAAACACAAGTATCAGCTACCAAACTCAGAAAGCTTTACGAATCAATAACAGATTTAACTAAACGAATCAACACTTGACTCACTGAACTGCAATATTCGCTCGAAATTGTGTGTAGCCAGGGTTTGCGAAACTTATAACATTATCAGTAATTATACTGCCCAGTTTTTCATATAAAAACGTGACGTTAAAGATGCTTACAAGAGGGGACAAAAACACATTAATACGTGTACGTTGTATTATCTACTATATAATAAGGAAAGGCTGCAAAACATTTGGTGTGGACTGGAAACACTGCGAGTGAATATATTATTAAGGCGTCATCAACGATTAGAGCGCTCGAGCAATCCTATAAACCCCAAAGATGCTGTTTATGAAGGCAGTTCACTAGGTTTTGAGACTCGGACAATAAATGGGCCATTTCTGGGAGGTTGTCAGCCGGTTGACAAGCGGTTTAATCATGTTTGAGCGTCAATATCGTTATGTATCCTAAGAAATAGAAACGGATATAAATGTGACGGTTGGTCATTCTGACGTCACATGACCATCACAGCCATTAACACTGCAGACGGAGCGCTAAATAAAGTGAAGCTGTGCGGGACCAGCGGCTACATTTCCAAACAGACTCGCAGATTAACATGTACTGACTTTAGCGGGTGTATACATACAGCGACAAATAGATAGCAAAGAGTAAAAGTGTGAAATTCCGTACCTGCCACCTCCACCTGATCCGGGCCGAAGCGCCATCTTACACAGCTCAATGAAGTGACGTCACCCGAGAGGCGAGACGTGCGCAACTTCCGGGTCACGCCAACAACTGCGTCACCTTAACGTGTTATTGCGTCTTAATCAAGACTGAAATAATGATTAAAAACATTTAAACTGGTGCATTGCATTTAATACTTATTATTTATTAATTAATTTTACGATTCGTCTTATAGTTTAAAAATATTGTTTTCTTATATTGTATAATGATAAACGTTGACATTAGTCCTTTTCGTCTGTACAGATTTAAGTTTTTGTACTGTGTGTATCTTACATGTTATTGTCATTTCAGTGTTTTGTAAATAGCACAGTTTGGTTCGCACACTTGCGATCGTTGTAGTTACTATATTGCACAGGAGATGGAGCCATTGTAGTGTTTGTCTGCCTGAGTTTTATCTTTGTTTTTCAACAAATAGTCAGCTGCATCCATTCTCATGGCAAAATCCACAATGTGGGTCTGTGTAGAGAATCGATCAATAAACTACCAAAGCATCACAAAGGCAGGAATGATAAATTCCTCTCACACAGTTTGTGGGGTCGTGAAAATGTCTGTTTACATACAGTTTCTCAGCTGTAATGATTTCATCTGAATGCACAGTGCTTCCCCTTAATAGACGTGGAACAATGAGTGATTAATAATGACTTTTTTATTCCTCTCTGCCACCTTTGCTTCAAGTCTTCCAGCTGCTGTCAACCTGTCAAACCAATAAGCAGTTTATGGTTTGTTTCACTGACTGGTTGTTTTGGATATTGATGAACTGTGTGAATGTACTATTTCTATTTATAATGTATTTATTTTTAATTTTTTTCCGTTTTCATTTTATATGCACTTGCTTATAAAATGAAAACAAAAATATGGAACATGACTAAGTATAGTTTAAAATTCTGCTTTATGTGATCAGGTGTTATTTTATTATCATTGATGTACTATCATAGTTTTACTAATATGTCAAGCTAGTTTCTTCTTCTTTATATTTTAGATTTTTATTTTACTTAACATTTTAGTAATTTTGTTTTATTTTTTTAATTTTTAATTTTTTTTTAAAATTTTTTTTTTTTTTTTTTTTTTTTAAATAAAATAAGTTGTATATAATGGTATCAATAAAGTAGTTACCTAACACTGGTTGATCAGTTTTGTAGTAACCTATGTATGTTATATCTTGGTGTTATATATGTATGTATATATATATATAATTAAAAATATACATTAAATAAAATACAATATACAATTGCCTTTTGTGAAAATAAGTTGACTATAAAATAAACTAAAATTAAACAAATTGTTAATAACTAACATAATATTTACTCTATGATATGTAGTAATACAGTCAGGGCTGGAATTGAGGGGGGATGGCATCCCCCAGGTTGAAAAAAAATGACAAAAAGCATCCCCTCAGTAAAACCACCATCCCCCTTTACCATCCCATTTGGATTAATAATGTGTATTATGTAAAACCTATAGTGTAAATGAAATGTTAAAATTATCTACTTGAGATAATTCACGAATAACAGCGACTGGCTAATCAGAACTCTGTAACAAGCTGCGCACAAACGGAAGCAAGTTTTCGTCATTTTTCGTGCAAAATGGTTCAAGCGCAACTTTTGAATTTTTGAACAGAAAAGGTATGATTTTTCCTTCATTAGAAACATTCCCCTGACATAATGTTATTGTGCTGTATGCGTAACAGTGACGGATTGAGGGATGATAGGAGAGCTGACATCGAGTCACAGACCTTGCAAAAAACACGTCTCGAGAGTCCAAAAGCATTCACTGCGCGATGAAGCCTATTAGAATACAGGTAAATAACCTTATAATTAAAGCAATTAAAGAAAAAAAAACCATGTATGAGTTTTTATGTTTTAATATTCATTGCACAAGCAATGTGCTTTCGTTCCTTGAATGAATCAGTTTTTGAACGAATCAGTGAGCCAGTGATTCATCGGCCCGTTTAGATGGACACTTTCCCTGCGTCCCAGTGTGCATACTATCCAGCCTGTCTGCCCTAAATAGTATTGAAAATTACTAATATCCCATAGAATTTAGGATGGATATTATGTACATTGGGACGCAGGCTTGTTGCGTTTCTAAATGAATCAGTCGTTTTGAACGAGTCATTTGATTTGAACGATTCAATAAATCATTTATCAAAACTAGGGCTTGCTGCCACATACTGATGGTTTTATTGTCATCATTATTTATCCATGACAGGCCTAAACCAGCCAAAGTTTCAGCACAAAAGCACATTTAGCAAAATATTGTTTCATTATCAATATTGACCAAAATTCCTCCATGTCAGGCCCAAGAAGGGGGGACAAAAGCGTATAAATTCTATTTAATTTAACAAGGCAGGTTTTTGATTGGGTGAAAAAAGCGTCAAATTTTTCATTAAATAAAAAACATTATGTAATGATTACAAAAAAAAAAAACATTGAAATTGACATTTTTTTTACAATTCGACCACTGAATACAGTTCATAAAAAAAAACTTTTTTTTTCTTTTTTTTTTTTTGAATAATAGTACCATGGAAAGGGGAGGTGTAGTGAGTTTGGCTGTGTTAATGCATTGGACAAGATTGATATTTCTCTTCTACCCAAGCCCATTCAGCTTTCTGAATAGCCACCTTACATAACCATTAGGATCCATTGAGGAGCTATGAAGGATGCTGTTTCCCCACTGAGAGCAGCGGGTTTAGCTTGAGGCCAGTCTCATCAGAGGGCCTGATGTGAACACAGGCAGGTTCCAGCAGTGGCTCTGTGACCCAGGTGAACATTAACCCACAACTGACTCAGAGCATCCCACCAATCACCATAAATCACCAGATCCAGCACCAGCATCAGCACAGCACAGCTATCTGTCAGGACTCCCTTTTACAGTAAGATCCGTCTCTGAGCTGAAAGGCCGAATGTATTCACTCCCATTTAGACACAAAGCCCGAATGCATCCATTCTCATGCCAAAATCCACAATGTGAGTCTGTGTAGAGAATCGATCAATAAACTACCAAAGCATCACAAAGGCAGGAATGATAAATTCCTTCACACAGTTTGTGGGGTCGTGAAAATGTCTGTTTACATACAGTTTCTCAGCTGTAATGATTTCATCTGAATGCACAGTGCTTCCCCTTAATAGACGTGGAACAATGAGTGATTAATAATGACTTTTTTATTCCTCTCTGCCACCTTTGCTTCAAGTCTTCCAGCTGCTGTCAACCTGTCAAACCAATAAGCAGTTTATGGTTTGTTTCACTGACTGTATGTTTTGGATATTGATGAACTGTGTGAATGTACTATTTCTAGTTTCTTTTTTGACAGTGGAATCTAAAATTAATGTTTATGACTAACAATACTGTAAAACCTAATTATTATTTGTAATTATTGTCTATCTATCTATCTATCTACACGTACATGCATACTGTACATACATATACAATACCGTACAAAGGTCTGGGGTCAGTAAGATTTATTTATTTATTTTGTAAAAAGTATATATAGAATGAAATACTTTTATGCAGCGAAGATGCTTTTGAACTGATCAAAAGTGACTGTAAAGAGATTTATAATGCTGCTTGTCCTAAAAAAAATTGTAGGCTACACAACTGTTTTCAGCATTGATGATAATTGAGGAGCAAATCAGCATATTACAATGATTTTTGAAGGATCATGTGACACCAAAGACTGGAGTAATGATGTTTAAACTAAAATATAAAAGAAAATATATGAATGCATACATACATGATGCAACAGTAACTTTGTGCACGTGGGGTGTGTGTGTAATTTAAATAGAAATAATTTATTTGATTTAATTAAATTAAATTAAAATATAAATATATACACATATTTTATTTGATTTATTTATGTTATATATATATATATATATATATATATATCACTAACTAATATATATAAATATATATATATATTTAAATTTTTTATTTATACAAAATACGACAAAATATATGTATATAAAACATAATGGTCTTGTTTTGAAAAATTATAAACTTCAGAACTTCAAAGGCTAATTTTGATCTCAGTTTGAAACAGTGTTACCAATTAGCCCTGGCAGAGATTGGCCTCCTGACCTCTGACCCCTGCTGGGTTCTCCTGCCCATTAAAACCCTTTGGGGCCCAGCTGGAGTTGATGTAGTGCCCATTCTCTTCTGACCACTAAACACACAGCTACATTCAGTTTGTAACTTCCATTTTCTGTCCCTTTGTCCCTTCTCTCTGTTCTCTGTGTGTCCGTCTTGCTCTCATGTTGACCTCTGAGTCTTGTCCGGAAGCACAAATCCAGTCCTTCCCTACTGTGTCTGTTGAATCATACAATATCTTACAAGAAGAATGTGAGAATATCAAATGGTGCTCCATGGCATGTTAAAGCTGAAAAACAGCTTTTTTCCTTGACAGAAAAAAGAAGATGTTTTCCCAAAATCTCAAAAATGTGAGAATATCAAATGGTGCTCCATGGCATGTTAAGCTGAAAAACAGCTTATATATATATATACATATACAGAACACGCACAATTGGCTGACATCCTGACACATCTCATCATCATACACTGAATTATATAAAAAAATAAAATTAATTATAAAATATATATATATTTAATAGTTGATTGTTGGTTATTTTTAATATTAAAGTCAGTAAATGTTTCAGTACCACGAAATGCAGCACTTACAACATCATTAATCATAAGTAATTTCCCCAATATTAGCACTTTATTGTTTATGCCATTAGTCTTGTTAAAATGCAAGAATTAAAGGCAAACATTTACAAAGCTTTCCTTGAATTGAACTAAAACAATAGTTATAATCATTGTTGTTGCTGCTGTATTGTTGTTGTTCCATTGTTAACTCAGCACCTCCTCAGAATGCTAATAAGCATTGCGCTCTCTCTCTCTCTCTCTATCGCTCTCTCTCCTGCTCCTCTGCTCTTTTCAGGGCAGCGCAGTAAAAGAGAGCAACAGTAAGATATTTAGTGGCTCCCTGGGAGCAAAATCAAAGGCCTCATTGATAACCAAACAGGGCAACATCATTGGGTTACAAGTGTATACCCAGCAGGACGCTCTCTTTCATAACTCTATGAGTGTCTTTAAGGCACATTCAAATGAAGATATAAAAAAAAAAAACAGAGAACAAAGTTTTCAAGTCACAATAAGTGTAACATGACTACAGCTTGAGCTGCAATCAGCATGTCACTGGCATCAGGATTACAGAATTACACAAAATATGCTTCTGGGTGTCTCTTCAATTATTGTTATGTGCTATTGGCTGATTATTACAACTTACAGACTCAGTTTATTTACAGAATTAAATTTATTAAATTATTTTAGTTATATTTTGCCTTATATTTAATTGTCACCCATGTCCTTTTTTATCTTAAAATATGAAAAATCCAATACAAAATTTTTCAGCCAAAAAAATAAACTTAAACCATTGTAATATTTATTGTGTAACTGATTTATATCAAATTTAAAACAAATATCTGACTGTCCCACATTCGTCATGTCAAACTTTCAAAGGTTAGTAGACTTCATTACCAAGGAGACAGTGTAAGTAAAGAGACGTGAAGTTTGAAGAGAACAAACATAAGAAAAAATTATTCATAAACCTAATTTTTTAATGAGCATAATTTCCAGTCAAGCTGTATATACAAGTGTTACAATTATTTTTATTTAAAAAACGCAGAATGCTAGCTATGAAACAATTTTTAGAGAGACAAACGAGTCAAATTATTTCAGAAGTTTGACATTTTCACCACCATCTTTTCCTTCCAAAGAAGGTTATTAAACAAAATTCTAGTGATGGAAATTAAATTTCTTAGTCTCGACATACACAAAATGTGTAATTCTAAATGAGGAGTTAATTAAATAAAAACAGAACACTTGTTTTATTAAAAGAGGCCATAGTATAATAAATAAATGTTGTGCATTTTGTTTGAGCAGAATGAGGTAAATCCACCTAATTAAAGAATCATATATTGTCTTGAGGGAGCTATGTTTTCCCAGAATACTCTTCCACCCTTACAGCAACAATGTGGTGACTCTCACCGTGTGGCATTGGCATGAGTTTCATTCCCATCAACAACATGCGGCTCATCCTCCAATCTTAGTAATAGCCTATGTGGGGAATTTGAAAAATTGTTGTTTCAGACCTGTAGGAGGAAAACAAAAAGCAACAGGGAGGTTTTCTTCCAGACATGCATTTGATCCTCACTCATGCGCCTGAACAACAATACAACATATTAGAAATATCCAGCATTTTTCCCAGACTCAATCCCAACATGATCCCATGTCGTTCTAATGAAAAGCACCTGGACATAAAAGTGTCAAAATCTTGTTCCTTTTAATTCTTAAAATGGACTATTAAATTGATAGTTCACCCAAAAATGAAAATTCTGTCATCATTTACTCACACTCAGTTGGTGGTAGCATAAAAATAAAAAATACAATAGAAATCAATGGCTACCATCAACTGTATGGATACCAACATTCTTAAAATTATCTTCCTTTGTGTTCAGCAGAAGAAACTCTTGCAGGTTTGGAACAAGTGGAAGGTGAGTAAATGATGACAGGATTTTAATTTTTGGGTGAATGATCCATTTAAGTTTGAGATCACCTAAGGTTTACATGATTTAACAAGACATATTGTCTCAGGAAGGAGAGGTTGGTAAAGGGTTCTTGCTGAATGGAAACACATTCCAACCACCCATGTCATAAAAATAACTGTTGAAAAGAAAAACTATGCAAGAGACAGTAAAATTGCATAATAGCTTGGTAAACACTAGTATAATATATACTATGAGGAAATTTAGAAGAAATACAGAATATGATCTAATTTCACATTTCAAATCAGAGACAAACCACTGTTACCAATATTGAGGGAAGAAAAACTTTACTTGAAACTTTTTTCGTAAAGCATAAATAATGATTTTAAAAGATTGATTTCATTTTATACAAAAATAATACAATGTGGAAAGAATCACATTTTGTATAAATCCAGCATTAAACAGGAGAATAAACCAGCACTAAGGTCAACCGGCAGTGGGAACATAGTCAACAACATTAAAAACAAACATTGAAATGACCTTTTGATAAGTTTTCAAACTTTTATATGGGGACGTGTGCACTAGTTTCTTCAGTTTACCAAAATGATAATGTCAGTTTTGAAACTGCGGACATATATGCCAGCAAATGTGTAAAAAAAACAAAGCCAAGAGCCACAATAAAAGCTACTTCGCAATGTTTCCTGGTAGTTCAGAGTGGCGTGAGCAGGTAATACTGTTTAAAATGGCGAATGGACTCAGTTTCCCAACTTTTATGAAACTCCTGATAACCATTCTGTCGTCCATTTTGACCGTATCTCTCCACCATGACAATGACAGTTTGATTTTAAGTCAATATTTAGTTTAGTAAGTCATGATTCATGGCCGTTCCCGTCGATATCGCAAAGATGGTGACTGGCTATGCGGATGGAGTTATCTGTCTCTCTGATCTACCATATCTTAATCCAGTATTTCTTGGATGGGAGTCTGTCATACTCTGGACGTCCTGGCACAGAAAGATGACTCTTATCTATCTGACGACACTAATGCTAATAGTCAACACTGACATTAGCGTCTATTTTAAGGGAGATCAATAGGTTTAGGTTTTGTTGAATGTGCTTTAACATTTATCTCACAACAAAGTCGTCAAAAAAAGTTGCGACACATTGCATATTCCAATACGTCATACCTGTTCCATAGATTGTCACATCCTGAATCACAGTTTACATGTTTAGACAGAGAAAACAGCACACATGGACTATCGAATATTTACATCCTTCATACTAATGATATAATAATTGCTTGTTTTTACATTCAACTGTACAGAACATTGTCTAAGCATTCAGATCTCACGGAAGACGTCTTTGCATCAGTTACACATTACATAAACTCCATCAGATGCTTCTAACATTGGCTGATTGTCATTGTGTCCACACAGTTCGATTATAATGTCTTCACCAGGCACATATGGACACACACTGTCCTCTTAGTCCAGGAAATCAGGTCTCTCCATTCCTTTCTAATCTTTTTATCTGTAGCTTTGTCTTGTTTCCTTTTTGTTTGTTCTTCATGATCACCCATGTTCCTCAATATGGTTTGTCCATCACTGAGAAGTAAAATACTGTCACTAAAGTGTGTACCCTTGTTGATCGAACAGCCTAACAGTGTCCACTCTCGTCAGTCCTGTATCCCCTGGTTTATTGACTAACTCATCATCCAGCGTGCCGCTCGCACTTAATATGCGTTGCCATGGATACAGGCATGATGAGGGGGAATGGAGGTGGGGACGATGTGCTCCTGTTGCTAGGCATCGAGGAAGTCAGGTGTACGTGCTCACCAGGCCTGCAGTGGACACTGCAAAATAAATAAAGAAAGAGGAAACGGTCATATAAGCATTCAGTATGAGTGCGGAATTTCCTTATCAGCCACACCTGACCAAATATACACCTCATCCGTGTGCATTCTTTCCCATTGTAACCAAAGTTTTCATATTGTTTGGGTGTTTTTACTCTTTCTTTGGAGAGGGAGAGGCAGGTGACCCTGTCGTGACCCACTGGCCGACAAACAGCCTCACCTGATAAAGGTGCCAGCCAGCTGCTCAGACTACACTCATTAAATGCAGGTCTCTAAATGGAGGTGAGTTTTTGTTGTTGGGCTGGGAAAGCTCGGCAAACAGGAGGGTTATAAAGGCCGAGCGTGGTTTGTAATGTCCCCCTGAGCACCCACTGCACCGCCCAGTCCAAATACAGCAAGCTGATAAGAGTTTGAAATTGCTCTCCCAGTACTGGGGGCTTGAGGAACCACATACCTGAGATATCTAAATGCTTTCAATCAAACTAAAAAGTGTTTCCATTTACCTCACACAGGAGAAATATTTAGGATATTTACAAGTTATCCACAATTAGAGACAAGATCTTGATAAGTGGAGCATATGCTGGTAGGAAGTTCAAGCCGTCAGCATAGGTGCTGCCAGTGATGTGGCAGCATGGGAAATTGGGCATGTGAAAGCGGTGACTGCAACCGCATTTCAGGCTAGAGCGGTCAGAGATCAGGGGAAAAGGAAAGAGGTGTAATTACTGCATACACTCCCGTCCATGGCAGGGGAGCCGAAGGAGCAAGATGGCTCTGATTAACAGTGAAGATTATTTCCTGACCGCACTGCTAAACTGGACTCAAGTGTGACATTACATTGCGAGTGAGGAAAGCAAAAAAATGAAAAATAAATATAAAATATAAAAAAATTAATTATCAATTTTATTGAAAGAAAGTAAGAAAGAAAGAAAGAAATGACAGAGCGAAAGGCGGTTTGATCAATCATGGCATGCTCAGACTGGGATCACGGGTGACTGATTGGTCAAGCTGTTCAAAGGAAATAGGAATTCTGAGGAGTATCCACACATTGGCTCGCTTCACTGATTGAGATGTACAACAAACCCAGATAAACAAAAGACAGTGAAGCAGATTGGGTTTGTACACAGATTAAAACCACGTTGACTGAAAAACTCAATAAAAGTCATATTCAGCCCTCTCTAGAAATTTTACACTGATTACAGAAATGCTAGTGATTAAATGTAAAAATGTTTTCTGGACATTTTTTGGTATCACTTTTCATAAGTATTTTTGTATTCGCCTCTATTACTTTGCCCCAGTGACGGTCAAAAATACACCAGACAAGCAAAAAATTAAACAGATTAATAGAAAATGGCTTAAAAGGTTTGTGGGTCATATGATTAATATCTTTTGGAGCATTAATGAAGCTAAAAGTGATTACAGTTTACAATTCCATCCCACGTGGCTTTATTTCCCAATAAGAAGTTTGCAGAAGCCTCACTTTCCATTTGTAGGACACGCAGATTGACCTGAGCACTCACTGAATAAACCAATCAGCTCTGTTAGAGCAGATCCAAGAGACGTTAATGCATGTTGGTAAATGTTGTGGATGACTGACCTGTTTGCTGGAGGACATTGAGCTCAGCGTACTGAGGCTGTTGGCATCTGTCACCACCATGGTAGGGGGAAACCGAGACGAGTGAGAATACTGGGGCAGCTCCTGCTTGTGTGGGTACACTGTAAAGATAACAAACAGACGGTCACATCAACTGTCATTTGAAGGTCTTGAAAATGATTTGATCTTGACTAGATCAGTAGATTCTGGACAGCGGAAGTGGACTGACTGTGTGAGTGTGAGACAGAGGCCATGAAGGGCTGCTGGCTCATGTGGCTGGGTGACTGTTGCATGAGCTGCTGGTGAGGGCCATTGAACTGCTGCGAGAACTGCACCGGTTGCAATGCTGCTAGACTGCCTGCAACGCTGTTGATGACAGGTACCGTCTGTGCCTGTGATGTGTTTAAACCTGGATGCGAGAACAATGAGGTGTCAAATGGAGAATGCATGAAGAATCTGAAATGGAACAGGGTGGTTGGACACTCACTTTGTGCAATGGCCATGACTCCAGAAAGGGGCATTATGAGGTTGTGGGTCTGTTGGTGCACATGGTGGGATGCATGGATGTTGGTCAGGGTGCTGACTGGAGGAAGACCCCCGCCTGATACTGAGATCTGTGAAGAAAATGTTCAACAGAATGACTAGAATGCTTCTGTCACAACTGTTTCAACTGTACTCTTATCTTAAGAAGGTATCGGAGCCCTGACAGAGACACAGAGCTTTATTTGAATAAGCTGAGTAGAGAGGAGGCCATGCTCAGACAACCGTCTGACTGCTCAGATAAGCAGCTGTCATACTTCCTTTCTCCTATGCTAACTTCCACCCTCCCATTGACAGAAGCACACCCTAAACCATGATGAATTTGACCTGTAGTAAAACACCTCAGCCTTTCCAGAAAAATTAATGCATAGATAATTGTCCTGAAACAAAAAGCTTCATGAACATCTCACCCAACTCAAACATTAGTATTCAGATAACAACTTAACTGAGCACCGGTGTCACTCAACCGAAAGGGAACAAGCACAACTCCACCCTTCTCCTCGTCTGCAGGGCATTTAATCAATACAAACAGAGTGTTTCTTTGTCAGGTTTGTTGGCACAGCCATGGCCATGCCCCTTTCTCACTACCACTGGCTAACATTTGCTAAGTTTGGCCCTGCGGTGCGCTATGGGCCAAGGCCTACTGTCTGCTTCTCGGTTTAGCACTGGGAAGCACAATGCAGTGTTTGTAAGCTCACTTTGATTGAAGGTAATATTTATCAGGCCCTAATTTGTGTTTCTGTGTCAAGACCAGACATGGTGTTATCTTATCTGGGCTTAGAACTGCTCACCATCTTGGCGTCAGGTGACAGGAGGCTGTGGCTGGGGTCCAAAGCCCCCGGAGAGACCTGCTGTAACACTGATTGGCTGGTTGCCATGGTATTGCTACTATGGTGATTGATCGTTGTGGAGGAACTGACTTCACCAGGACCTTGTTGGCTGTACCGGACACCTGTTGAAGGAGAAAGCAAGAGAGCAAAAGGTCAGATTTAGACTCCAGACTGCTTTTTAAATTTGCCCCAGTCTGTATCTGTTAGCCGCAGACAAGTTAGGGTAGAGCAAACAAACTGGGGCCTCTGCACCTGGTCCTTGAATGGTCAAGGTCATACAAATGTGCACATGTCGGTGTCCGCAACTCTAAAAACTATGCCGCACTGACCTTCATAACTTTGTTGGAATAATATATGTCAGGGTCCAAACCTTCTCTTGGAGGGCCACCTTCCAGCAAAGAACTCGCACATTAAGGTCTTCTGGATTATTAGAAACTTCCAGGCAGGTGTGTTGGAGAAAGTGTGGTGGCCCTCCAGGAGCATGACTAGACACCCCTGATCTACATGAAATAAGGCTTTATGGGGGAATTATACTCTACTAAAACTTAATTCTCTGTTTTATCTTCTTTGGGTATTCTTAATCATTCTGGGACACAGGAATCCAGGCTATCTCCTATCAAATGGATACAGTATTTACCGACCCTAAGTGCCACAGATATGAACAAGGTAAACATTACTCAATTAATACTAATGTTAGATGCATTTTCCAGCCCAAAAGATCATCACTCCCACATTCAAATACCAGGGTGGCCAGCCAAGCAAGATGACGACACTAGCAGAACAGCAAAAATAAAAGAAAGGTCTTAGAACAAAGCAATTGATCCCTCTGTTGTGTTTCATTGTGCAGGAGTGCTATGGATATGAAAATTTTATACATTATTCAATTTTTAGTAATTTTAGTCTCTCTGCAGTGTCTTGTAAACACCAGCGCAGGACAATAAAGCACTCCATTGGGCCTACAACCTGCTCAGCACACAATAGGCTAGCAACCATAAACAGTCTTTACTTTACTGCCGCGCACCCACTAAAAGTGTCAGGAAAAGAGAAGGCTATTGTCTGAATCCATCAGGTATTCACTTGGACTGCAGGGATCTCCTCTCATACTCAGTCATTTAGGTCTGCGCTGTCTGGGCCATGCTGACCAGCAGGAGGGCTCAGTTTCTCAGGGAACCAGGAACCAAAATACAACCTCAGAGAATGCGACATAAAAGTTACATGGAATGGTATCATAAACTAAGTCTTAATTACACTATTCAGAAAAGCAACCAGCGACCAGTGCTGATTGCAATATCTAGACTACGTACAAGGTTACCGGCTAATGCGATATTCTCAAAATAGCTAAATATTGACTGATCAGTTGCCCTGGGGTGCATTTCCCAAAAGCATCATTAGCTAAACTATGGTCATAAGTTCTAGTAACAACAGAACTTGGAACCATAGTTGCTTTTGGGAAATGCACTCCTGAACAATATTTTGGTCTGTCACTTTTTATGAATCTGTTTTCTTTCATTTAACAATGCGCTTTGTAATCGCCTTTTGGTAGATAGATCAATGCATAAATGTAAAACTTGCTACCTCGGTTAACCTTGGTTAAAGGGCAGAGGGTGGTGGGAAATCCTAAAGGGGAGTGGTAGCAGTAGACTTCAACAGGTTTTAAAAGGTTCAGCTCTCCCTGGGACGCATGTAATATCAAAGCCCTGCTCTTCATCCCCAGGCAGTGCTCATTATAGCATTGTCACATATGAGAGGCCTCCTGGGTCTTAGCAGGACGTACGTGGCCTTTCAGCCTTTCTGTGGCCTTCAATTGACAAAGCAAGGACAGTTGAACTCTTCTGTCCTCTGCTTGTCCTTTGCTATTACATTATTACTTAAAGGCTAAATTTTCTGGTTTCCTTGGTCATGAGGTAACGGTCTCAAATGAAAGTTTCTTTACTAACAGTTTTAAAAATTAATAGCTACCGTTTTGGTCCTGATGACAACCACTCCAACATATTTAACCTAAATAGCATCAAAGATCATTCTGGAAGCAGTTTGCTTTCCCAACGGCACAACACAAACACAGGGAAGATCACAGCCAGCCCCCAAAAGCACATATCGGTTGACCTTCCAGCAGCAGCAAAATGGCCGGTCTGTTATCAACAGGCAAAACCAGAATCAATAAAAAAGTAGTCTTTCTCTGATCTGACCTAGTAACGACCTTTTTAACAAAACCTGGGCTTGCATAGTTTCCGAGAGGGGGGCTGAGAGCGGGAATCACTCAGTACCCTCCATACCTTGAGCAGAAGGGGCTCATCAGTCCTGTCTGGCCCGAAAAGAGCCAATAGTCCAGCGGACAGCTCCTGCTGTTCTGCTCAGAGCCTAGCCACTGCCTCTATACAGCCCATAAAGGTGAGAGGAGCTTCGAGGTGTCCTTCCCCCTGGCCCAGCACAGATAAATGAACCTCGGTTACAGTCACTACAGTCTTCTAATATGCCACAGACAATAGGATTCCCTGCCGGGAGAGGGTAAAGAGATCAGGGAAGAGGGGAGTCCCTTATCAAAGGCCTGGGAGATGTAGTAGCCAAGGATTTTAATTGTCAATTAAGCATGCATAATACAGGCCGTGCCCTGGCAACGTGATGAGAGGTCCTGCTGTGCCATTATTGTCAGGCCAGCTTCTGACACCAAAAAACAGCTGATGCTGCTGGCAGGGCACTGCTGGGACACCTTGTAAGTCCCTCAACTAAGAGCATGGAGGAGAAGACCGACCCCATCCCATTCCTCCCCCTTCCTACCCAAATTAACACACAACCTGAGGTCACTGACTGGTCAGGTGTGCAGAGGGAAACACCACACGCAAACAGACAAGCCACTCATTGCTGTGCCACAGGTCCAGAAACAAGCAACACACCCACGAAAAAGCACTCGGACACTTTGGTGCTCAAACATGAAAGAGCAACAATAGGTAATAAGCTGGTTGAGTCAAAGAGTGTGTTTCTTTTACTGCTGAAGTCTTGCCATATCAAACTAAGTCAATAAATCTTTCTGGGAATACAATTTGTTAGATAACAGAGGAGTGGGACCTGCAGTAAACCGCAGTGAATCTACAGGTATAACTAGGCTTCAAGAGTGAGTTGAGCCACATGACCCGAGGATGACCCACAGTCCTGTCCAAGGGTGGCTGCTCTTTGTGTCTCATTCTTGCCTGCTGACTTCAGTAAAGCTGAGATTGCAGGTACAATGCAGATTGTTCTTGGTGTGTGTTTCAAAGCTGGGAATAACAATGCCATTTGCTCAGCTCACTCTGTCAGTCTCATTGATCACTGCCCTGCTCTCTGCTTTCCCTCTGATCTCACCAACTATGTCATCTCTCCTTCAACTGCTGGAATGATGATGATGAAGTTTGTGCTAATTATAATTGCCAGACTAAACCACCAAAAAGGCCAATAATCAATGATTGTATTTTCAGACCCTAAACCACATTCACAGGCTAACAGAAATATCAAATAATATACATGAGATTACAATTAATGTTTCAGTACCTTGCATCTTACTTGGTGGGGAGCTGCTGGTTTGTGGATGATGCGGGGAGCTGTGTGTAAGAAGGGAGTTCAGATTGTGCGTTGGCCCGCTATAGGCATCCATAGCCAATTTTTGCCTAAAGGCCTCTTCCTTCCTCCTGTTGGCAAACCAGTTGTAGACTCGCACCTCTGTGACCAAGTTGGAGCCAAGCCCATGAGCTTTGGATGGCGATACTCCTCTCTGGAGGCATTCAGCTCTAAATATAGTCAAGAGAAACATATTAGCATAACTGGGATGAAAGTGAGGAAGTAGTTTTGACATTTACAGCAAGTCCATCTGTACCGGTTGCACTCCTCCACCAGTGCCTCCCTCTCTTCTTTGCTGGGGTTCTTCTGTCGTTCGTAAGCCTGATAAAGGATTTGTTGGGATGCAGGCCCCCATTTGAAGCGGTTGCGTCTCATCTTCTTGCAAGCAGGTTCAATGCCAGCATCATCCCCTGACTGCACCATAACCTGCCCGGACTGACTGAACTCAGAGAAAAAAAGTAGCACCTGATCCTGGTTGGCTTTGTCTGACATGTTGCTGCCAGAGCCTTGCGAGGCCTGGTTGAATTCTGAAACATAAAAGAAAGGGATTTTGGTGTTGCTTGCGGAATTTTCATATAAACATGCAGGGTGTGATGTTACACCAAACAACCATGGATGATGACCTTTGGCCCTTGCTCATAATTCTATATGGCTGTCTTCTTTATATGTCATTGTGCATTTATGATATCATAAAATAAAAATGGCCAATCTTCTAAACATATATATATATATATATATATATATATATATATATATATATATATATATATATATATATATATGTGTGTGTGTGTGTGTGTGTGTGTGTGTGTGTGTGTAGTAGGTAGTATAGTAGGCATATCTCTAGAAATCTCTGTCTGCAATGCGCAGATCTGCATCTATCTAAAATTAAATCATTTTGAAGAAATAAAAAGATTGGAAATCATTTTTTGTTGAGAAATAAGTTTTCATTTTTGTATAATGCTCATAAATCATATATCAAAGGAATAACTTACTTTTTTGGTGCTTGATACTATTCAATTGCATGCAACTGAACCAACAAGTTTTATATTATTTAAATTGTAAAACAGAAAACTGTCACGTGCTGCAAGAAACACAAATATGAACTTACGTCGCAAGATTTCCCGCTGTTTCCTGACGTACCAGGTGTAGAGCGCCGCGCGTTTCTGCGTTTTCATAGGCGTGCCTTTATTCAGGTGCTGCGACAAGTGCGACTGATTGAGGCCTGTCACATCCACCACCTCGCGCTGAGGGATATTGTGCTGCTGCATGTAGCCTTTGATCATGCGGGCCGCGCGCCACGGGTCCTCTCTGAAAAGACCGGAAACATAAAACATAACATCAACTACAACACTATAATTTTATATGATCTTATTAGTAGTATAGGTCAGCTTTTAATTGTTGGTTTCGCTTAGGCTATTTCACATTTATGATAGTCTATTTATAATCTGTTTAACATGTTAAGTTCTGTAAATTCGGTCAGTTGTTCGCAGCGCTAATAAACAATCGTTAATCAGTGTATTCAAAAGGTTGTAAATAATTCCAAAGGTTAAAGACTTCATTGCGTGCGTGCGCGCAACCACTGTGATTTAATTACAAAAGGACAAGTTAAAGACAAGTGAAGGACTTCACGGCAGCTGTATATTGTTCAAAGAGAACATTATAAAGCCATTTCAAAACAAAATACCCGATCCTAAAGTGTAGTCTAACATGGTTTAAAACATTTCTTTAGAGAGGAGAAAATACGCATCAGTCGAAATTTGTTCAAAACTAAACTAGAACGAAAAGGTTGGTTTAAATTAGAGAAACCAAACGAATTTCATATGACTTTTAAAAGTCTTACGCTTTTATCTAGGCTAAAGCTCCATAAAAATGTAAATACTGCTATTAGCTTCAAAATAACAATAATTTTTACTCATCAGTACAAAGCTACTGGATGCTACATAGCCCACATTTATCTAGTGCATGCGAAATTAATAATAATAAAAAGAAAATAGGCTATATAGAAAGAAAGAAAGAAAGAAAGAAAGAAAGAAAGAAAGAAAGAAAGAAAGAAAGAAAGTTACACGGAAACATCTGAGTGCGTGTGGTTAAGACTGCTGTAAATTAAACAAAAAATAATTATCCATTAGGCTACTAATTATAAAAATGTAAAGCTGTGTAATGTTTATTATTAGCTAAGTAATAAAAAAAGCGAAAGAAAAGCGAGCAAGTGATCTAGCCTATTAAGGTACGGCTGTATTAAGGTGCATTAAAACAAACTTAGGTCTTACCATTTTTTAGGTTACACGTCTGCCCCTGAAATCTGTCCAGACGGTTTGATTTGGAGACTGACAAAACCTGTCTGTGAGCGAACTTGGTTTATAACTTTCAACAATGAATAACTAGATCTCCATTCACGCTAATCGTTCGTCTCTGTGTGTCTTTCAGTTGATGATTTATAGGATAAAATTAATAACTCAACTCCACGTGCTTTAGTTTTGATTTTCATTGTTATTTCGTGACGTTAATGCTGCTGTAAAGATTATAGAAATATGCGGAATTATAAAAATAGTAATATAAAAATACAGTTATAGGCTACTTTCATTTAGCTATAGTCGGTGTGATATTTTTTACAACTAGGCCTATTGTTTTTAAATAAACTATTTTAATAATTAGGCTATAGTGACAAAAAATAGTAATAATGATAGTACAGAAATGATCATGAATAATTTCACGTGGCCTAAAATAAATTCTCTATTCTACGAACAACTTCCAAAGACACTGAAACCAGACCACAGTGCGCGTGTTTTTATTTTCTTTCGAGAGGGCAGAGGTGGTTAATAATAAATAGATCTTCTTTAGCTGATATATCTCTAAGCTAAAGAAATAACTCACGTAGATAATTAGTAACCAGAATGTGAAAAGAGGAAACACTGGCGCGTGCTTTTAAATTTGTAAACACCGGTAGATTTAGGCTATCTTTTCAGAAAAAATCATCACTGAATTTTGTTTCCGTGATTTCAGGCGGTTAAAATGTTTTCTTAATAGTATTATCATACCTTTGATTCTTTCCATTTAACCTGTCACAATTATGTCTGTCATTTATACTAAACGTTAAGGGTTTTCAAAACTTCAATCAGTAGCCTAATTAAATTAAAAATGATATTTTCGATGGCAGCATTTAAACTGTTCTGTTTTAATGGATTGATTTTTTTACAGTACAGCGTGAATTAGTTTTTATATTAGCACATTTTTGGTGAATGTAGACTTTTCATGAAGATATATATATATATTTTTTTTTTGTGCATATAAAATTAATAAGCGTTGTGTGTTTAATCCTAAAGACAAAAGTAGCTGCCTGTCAAACGTCACAGTAACAGTCGGCCTTTAACTCCATTACAGTAACCTAAATGTCAGTTCAGCTGTTTTTTTCCACTTTTATCTCTTTAATTTGTACTAGCTATAGTAGCCTAAAGAAAGCGATAATAGCAGAAGCAGAAACTTACGCCAAAATTCGCTCGATCTCTGCCCTCTGCTCCGCTGCCTCCTCTGTGTTCTGAGACTGCAGCTCTTTCAGGATCGGCGGTGTATCGAAATCATCCCCGTCCTCTGAGCCCTCGTCCCCTGATAACTTCCCTTTACCGTGTCCGTTGGTCAACGTGTGAAACACCGGCTTTGAGTCCGTATCACTGAGCTTGGACCCGGAGGGGGACATCTGCAGACTGTCCAGTTTAACTCCAAAAGCGCTCGGGCTCGGGTCCAGGTCCTCCAACGCTTGCAGAAGCACATCTTTAGTAACGCCAGAGTCCAACAAGGCGCTCAGAAGCTCCTGTTGCAAAGATGTCAATTTTGAAACCATTTTTGCAAACATCTAAATGTTTAGTACGCAAGGGGCTATAAAGAGGAAAATACGCTATGTGAAACTTCCCCTCCTCACGCCTCCAGTGAGCTCCTCCGAAAACACCTGCTCTGAGAAGTTAGGCCACTTCCCTGTCGGACTGAACGATATAACTTGCCATGATGCTTCCAGAGGGCAGGCGATATAAAATATGGTAATGAGTGGGCGGCTGCTTGGGGCCTTTATGCAAATGAGCTGTCCCGGGCCATGTTGACTGACGCGCAGGTACAGCGTGTTTACACACTGCCTGTTATCAGCACAACTCTGGAGAACTTTGCACTCTGTCGACTTTGGTTATTGCGCGTCGTCATAATTATAATAATAACAATAGCTCTAAAAAGTTGAGAATTATTAGAATGTTTACCTATTTGTTAAATTTAGCTGTATGAATATTGATGCCTATGACAAACATCAAGTGATGTTTCCGTTAACGGACTAATGATGTTTTTATATATGTTTAATAACTTTTAACTAAAATGTAACTTAAATAAATTAATAAACTGCTTGATGATGTCTCAGGGACAATGACAATAAAATCAAAATCAAAGCAAGAGTTAAAAACTTGAAAAGTAATTTATAAATAAGGCCTAATGTCACTAAGCAAAGCAGTAGCCTATGTGCACTTTTCACTTCTAAAAACAATTAAAAGGTTCTTAGAAAAAAAATGTGATTAAATTCTTTAGCCATATTTCTAGTTTAGCCACATTTCAATTAAAGGTGCCAATTCCTTCACCTGCAAATATGATAAAACTTCTTTTATATTAGTTGCCTGCTAAAGTGAACGGAAAGGAAACTCAAGTTTTTCAAATAATCAGAGCACTTTCAAACAATAGATGCAAATTCTGTTTACAGATTTCAAACAGCAAAAAATAAATAAATAAAACATTTATCCAGAAAGATTGGCCTAAACCATATTAATGCCACAAAATGCTTGCCATGCTGAAAAAAACCCTAATTGGTCTTAATCGTTCTCTCCATATGGTCAGATAGCTGGATTTTGAGCAGTTTTGGACACTTTTCACTTGGTAAATTTTGTCTTAAATGATTTAAGATGACTTTTTAGTAGAATGATTAGAGAAGGAAAAAACATGATGCATCTCTTTACCATTTGCAATATTTGTACTAAATAGCAAAAGATTTAGATAAAAAAGCACAGAACTGCTATATTCATCCATGCAGCAGAGGGGACAGTTTGAACATGTGTGTTGTGGAGCAGCTGGAAGGGCAGAAACGGTGCATGCAAATACTCAGTTACGTCCTACTGCCAGGTGCCTGAGACTCAATCCATAACTGACATTCACCATCACAGGAACACACGATCTTAAAGACATCCATTCAATGATGAAAGTTTGGAGAAAGAATAGTGGAACCAAACAACAAAGTTTCTCTACTAACTGCACTCCTAACAATTCCTATGAAGAGCCTGATATTTGAATATAGATTTTATATTTGTTAATGGAAATGATGTGGTAAAGGAATGGCAGAATATAAAGGATTATTTATTTTCTGTATACTTAGATGGAAGCTGAGTGTTGGTACTTCCGTGATTTGTGTGTTTTATTGTATACTCATAAAAATCATGCTTTTTTATTGGTATTGAACCTTTAATATCCATGGGACCTTTCAATTGCACAAAAGGTTCTTCATAGTGGAACAAGGTTTTTTAGATTTTTAAAATGTTCTTCACACTAAGAAAAAGAACAGTCCACTGAAAAGTTATTTTATGAACCAAAAAAATGGTTCTTATGGATTCAAATCCCCTGTTTTGGAACATTTATTTTTAGGATTGTAAGTCTCTGTCAGTTGAATCTGTCTGGTAAAAATGAACATCTTTAATTTGGACTCGACATCACATTAAAAAAGTGATTTCTAAAAATCTGCCGATTTCAAAAGCAAGCTGAATCCAGTTTAAGTCGGTTCATGGTGCTGGTTTCAGTGTGAATGGAATGAAGCAATAGGTTTTAGGTTAACTATGAGCATAGCAGGTTGACCCAAACTGTGCTTTGGCAGCCATTTGGATGTGTGACCCTCCTCCACCCTCAACCTCCCTCCATCACAGTCTGGGGCACAGAGCGGAACGCTTGGAAACTTTTTGGGCGAAAAGGGCAGAGAAGGTATGGTGTGTGTGTGTTTGTGTGTGTGTGTGTGTTTGTGTGTGGTTGTGTGTATGTGTGTGTGTGTGTGTGTGTGTGAGAGAGATTCAGCAGCCACTGATCATGTCTCGTTCCACACAGTAACCCGGACCTTACCCCCAGCACGCACCCTCCGACCGTTCCACTCTGAAGAGCTTGTTTTTCTTATAAAACAGCTTGTGATGTCTAATTCTAGTTTTGTGGTTAATTATACATTTAAAAAGATACATTTGGCAATTTTCTCAGTCATATCGATGTCTAAAGTAACCTAATTAACCTGAATTAATTAGTTTAAATGTGACTCACATTGATATATACAGTAAAAACAGCAATGTTGTGAAAAGTTAAAATAACTGGTTTCTATTTTAAAATATTTTAAAATGTAATTTATTCCTGTGAATTTTCAGCATCATTACTCCAGTCTTCAGTGTCACATGATCCTTCAGAAATCATTCTAATATGCTGATTTACTGCTCAAGAAACATTTATTATTATTATCAATGTTGAAAACAGTTAATATTTTTGTGGAAAATATTTTTTGGGGGGATTATAATGAATGGAAAGTTAAAAATAGCAGCAATGATTTGAAATAAAAACCTTGTAAGTTTTTACTGTCACTTTTTATTTTATTTTGTTAGTTTTATTTGTCCTTTCTGAATAAAATAATTTTTCCAAAACAAATAAAAGAGGAAAATAAGAGCCATTAGAAAAAATTATTCCCACACTGAACTGTTCAGTATATCTTTATATTCTTGATATATGATATCTTAAAGAATATATAATTTAAAGATGGCTTATTAGAGGTACTGGAAGAACAGAAATAAGTAAAAAGCATATTTGAAAACCAAAAATTGTCAATTTAGTGTAAACATTTTCAGCAACCCATTATTGGGCGTGGCAAACATTCTGATGTGAGTTTCATCAGCTGATTTAATACCTGGGAACAGTTGATGGAGATGCTCTTACTGTGAAACGTTCAATGAAGCATGAGTGGCACTGATTAAGAGCCCAGATGATCTGATTGGATCAGAGTTTCCACTCAAAGCAAATGTAACTTTTATCTGTCCCAGAGAAAACTTGGCAGCCCTTGGTTACATTTTATTCAAAGATCATTTTTGCATTTGACATTTCTTCTAAAACTGCAGAAATAAAAACAGATTAGACAATATGTCATAACAGAACAGTGAAAAGCTATACATCCAATATATATAGCAGATAATTTAGAAAGCAATGTCAGACATAATGAATCTGACTTTTGGGAAATCTCAAATCTGAAACTTTACTGACACATCAAAATAGATCTGGACTCCAATGACTTGAAGCCGAAGCCTAATACAGTGTAGTTCAGATTGCAGGTTCTCCTCCCTCTGCACAAACACAGCCTGTGATTGGTCGTATTGTCGTTCAGCATGGCTCTCTGGGTCTTGGGCCTTGACTGACTGACTGACACATTGTTGGCTCAGTCAATACACACTAGAGAGTGAGTGTGAGGACGTGCGTATGCTTTGCTTGAATGGCGCCCAAGACATGAAAGTCTCTTTGTTGTGTTTATTCTTACAAGTACTAGACGCGTGTGTAGGGCCAGTAAATCAAATGCCTTTATTTGTTACGACCTGTCCAATCGCACTGGCTTTGAGTTTGCTTGGCGAATTATTGGCAAAGTAAACCACTTATTACCTTATTACCACTTATTACATATCACCGTATGCTGCGCTGCCACAAGCATGCGCTGTTTTCTTTTAAATCAAAGCTAAATACACGTAGAAACAGCGCATCCTTATGGCGCGGATGATACAGAAGAGCATATGCAGCATACGTTGATATGGAGAGACACAGAGGAGACCGCTGACAAAGGAATTGTCGTTATTTTTGTTTTCTTCGCTTACAAAAAGTGTTCCTGTCTCTTCATATAACCCAGATTGCACGTCTGATGGCAGATGGAGTATTCTGACGATGACTTTATACCTTTTATGGATCTTGACACTGTTATTTACTTGGCAGTCTATAGGACAGTCACAGGCCTCCCGGTTTTCATCCAAAATATCTTAAATTGTGTTCCGAAGACGAACAGAGCTTTTACGGGTTTGGAATGACATGGGGGTAAGTGATTAATGACAAAATTTTCATTTTGGGGTGGAGTTTCCCTTTAATATGCTAGTGACTGAATATACTGATTCAAATACTGATTCATGACTGTGAGACTGATTCTTTCTTGTGGCACACAGGAATTACAAATCCTTTCTAAGAGATGAAAGCTTGCCTGTCTCAGAGACAATAAGGAGAACTATTCTGAAGATAAATGAATGAAGTTGGGTTGGGAGGTGTCTATGGGGAAACCCGGTCTCAGTTTAGGGTCAGGGTGGCCTCTTTAGCTCCTCATCAGGGCTCCATGGCCTCGTGCATACACCTCCCTTTCCTTTTTGCCTGTCTCACCACAATTCTGAACCATTACATCAGCTCAGAAGGTTTTACTAAAACAAACTTGAAATTACTTGCAGTTTGTGCTATTAAACATGCTCTACTCCTGAGATGAACATTCAGGTGTGACTATAAAATAGGCTACAATTCTTAAAGGCATAGTGCACCCCAAAATAAATAAATATACAAATATAAAATAAATAAATAAATAAATATAATTAACTTTTATTAATCAGCATTTAATCTCTATAACCCTCATGCTCTGATGAAATTGAATTACTGTTGTTATGTTTGGGGTCCTAGAGACCCTAATTATGTACAATTAAAAATTAACCTCTTATTTGCTCTTCAAATTCTTTTAAATAATGTATTCTGACCTAGTCAAAAGGGGTCAATTTGACCCCTTCAAAAACAAATTGTAGAAAAATATGGTAACACTTTACAATAAGGTCTCATTAGTTAGCATTAGTTAATGCATTTACTAACATTATCTTACACAAATCTGTGTTAATGTTAGTTAATAATTAGACCATTAAATAACAATAACACATGCAACATTTGATTTCATTTGATGTATTAGTAAATGTTGAAATTAACAGATTCATAAATGCTTTAGAAGTGTTTTTCACTGTTAGTTCATGTTAAATAATGTAGTTAACAAATATAATATTATTGTAAAGCGTTACCAGTAATACAATAAAAACAACAGAATGTGTTTATAATACAGTACATAAAACATTTGATGGATTATGCAACATTATCATGTCTGAAATTGATAATCAGTTCAAACAAGGTTAGAAAAATTAAATAATCTACCTAATACTAAGCATATTTTTTCAAAACACACCAAACAGAATATGAAGGTTTTTTTTAAAATGAATGTACATTTATAACTCTTTAGTTTCCATTTCAGAAAACTAGCTAATGCTGCTGTGTGAGTGTTTCTAACACAACGGCTGAGTAACAGCAAATCAAACTTTCTTACATCTGAGTTTGATCTGAGTTATGAGTATCTTTATAATTTTTTTTTTTTTTTTTTTTGTTTTGTGATAAATTTTTTTTATTTTGTTTTTCTTTTGCTTTTGTAGCAAACGGGAACCAAAAAAAAGTTTCCTTTCACCACTCTAAAAGTTTATTCAACTACGACAACTTCCATTTCTGAGAAATCCCTGGAAATGTGAAATGGCTCCATTGATTTTAAACTCTTTTACCAGCCCTGTGTGGTCTGTGTGGTCAAACGTCTTCAAATGAGATTCGGCACTTTGTAACGGATAGTTCAAACTGGCTGGAAACTAAACGGCACAGTTGAAGCTCAGCGAGAGAGGTGTCCACCTGACTAGAGCTGGGCAATTCATCAGACAGCTGGCGCTCAGGTTAATAGCTCGCGCATATTCAAACGGAATGACTCAGAGAAAACAAATGACCCAAAAACACACATGCAGACACACTGAGGCATGAAAACAAGGAAAAAAGACGCCAACCAAATCCCATTTCGTCCTCCAGCCTAGAGGTGCACATCAATGATAGTGAAAGGTCACACAAGACAAATGTGTTAGCTTGGCTTTGTTTGCTGTGACTTGAGTGGTTGGAGGTGGAGGACATTCACTTTCCAGATTGTGACATTATCCACTTGCAGATTCCACTAAGCTCTTTGGTTGTTGGAATGAGGATGGTAGTCTGAATCAGGTTTGTGTGTCATAAATGAAACTTAAACTGAAAGAAAAAGAGATATGTTTAGTCTGGCAGCAGCCTGCCACTCCTCAACATTCCAGACAGAGGAAGGCCAAGGCTTCCGTACCTGCCACAGGCCACAAGACTGCGTGTGTGTTAGTTAGTCATTAGTGTTCCCGGAGTGCTGTGTTTGGTGGCCATTTGCATGTTCAGGAGCTGTTTTAAAAGTTTCGGTAGTCTGATGGAGTTTCAGTGCTTTACACACTGGCCTGTTGTGTGTATCAGTTAAAGTTTCACTCACTAGTGCCACCCAGAGGTCAGAGAACAAATCAATTAACAACAGAAAATAAGCAAATAATAGAAAAGGGGAAAAAAAGTGTTTTGTGTATTGCTTTTATATGATGTTGTACTTTTTAAAATATATTAGTTATATTTATTTTGTTAAACAAAAGAACAGAACAATATTTTTGGGACCATGATATTTTTAAGTCTGTATCTCAGTGTTATTTTAGTATTATTTATATACTATTAGAGTATTTATTATTATTATTATGATAATTATTTGTATATATTTTCAGTTTTTGTATTTTAATTTTAATTTTAGTTCCTATTTCAGTAATTATGTTATGCGATTTTGTCAGTTTTATTAGTTTTTGCACTTTTAAAAATATTTCTATACAGTATTTAGTTATTTAGTATTTAGTTTTAGTAATTTTAGTATTGCATCTTAAACTTATTTATTTTAGCTACACTGGAGGAAAAAATTGGTGTAGAAACAACTTTCACTCAAAAATTGCTTGAAAATTTCACAAATAATTACAAAGAATTGACAAGTAACACATTGAAAAAAAAAACCAGAAACACTGAAATGGTATTTTTTTAATAAAACATATTCCAATAATCTTTGTTTTATAATCATTTTGAAACATCATTTTTACAGTGAAGTTTTAGTTACAACCCTGGCATGTTTTAATTTATACAAAATGCATTAAAAAGGCAATTCACACATACAGTATAATGTATAGTGGGACAAGTTATTAGACATTAGTTATTATCACCTTAAATCCTAATTACAGGCATCATTTGTACTACAACTGGATCTCTAGATCTTTCCAGAGACATACCAACGCATCAGGTCCTTGTGATTTTGATCCTCCTGCCCAAATTCACTCAATGTCCCCACCTCCCAGCAGCCACCCAACATACACACACAATTAAACATTCAAAGGCAATTACCTGCATGGTTTCCTCTGTGATTACGGCTAGGTTTGGAGCTGCCTCATTAATGCAACGGCACGCAGGATGGCCATCAGCGGCAATGAGAATTGGAACCTGCAAAGCAAAAACCTGCAAAGCAAACACAGAGTTTTCACAGAAATACACTTCGGGACGTTTCAATTAGGCTCATTTGAGGGACGCTAATTAAAAATGATCTGATTTATTACTTCATTCCTTAAGTGTTAAAGTAATCTATACAGACAAGCTCCAAAAATCATGTGATTAAAAGATAAAAATATAAAGTTGCTGCTTTACAGGATGAGATATTAATCAAGACTGTTTAATCTGTTTATTTATGCCTATTTATTCCATTTAAATCCAATCAAATGTGAGAAGTCTAAGTCTGAAGCCTGGCAGGTTTCACAAGTAAATATAATACTTCACGAAAAGTTTACAAAGATGTTTTTACTGCCTCCTCCTACAAAGGGCACTGAACCATCAATTATACAGTCTTCTGTCGTTTATAGGCAATAATGTCATAGCCTACTTTTATGACAACGTAAAAGACTGCAATATTTTGTATGCAGCATTCAACTTTTATGTCTTTTCACCTTCAAGATCTGTTCAAGGACACTCAGCATTTTTACACCACCTCTTAGTTCTTCCCTGCTTTAAACACATTACACAACAAATAAATGTCATATGATTTTTTTCCAAAGAAAGAACCATTGTTTGTATTCCTATAACTCTAAATCAAACATTTAGCATCTACGATGCAAACTTTGGTTTGGTTTTCCATTTAATTTATGCACAAATGTTTGCATTTTTTCTGTCATTATGATATAAGTATATAAACAGGGTCTCGTGGGTTGATTCTTATTGCACCTATTACCTGCGCAGGTAAGCCAAAATACCACAGAAGTGTCAAGATTTTTTTTTCTGTCAGCAAATTGTCATCCTGTTCTGATGGCAGCAGTAGCAGGTTATCTATTTCCTCTTTATTTAATTTTTTTTTTTTTTTTTGCCAGCTGTTAATGAATAACAGATAAGGTGAGGAATCAGCACATTTCCCTCTAGCTCAGGCACTGATCGATGCTGATGCGGCCTGTGTAAGACAGATTTAAATAGAGGTATTGTTTTACACACTTCACTGTAAACTGTCCACAGCAGTATTCAGACTGAAACACAGTTTATGGTATAAAACTTGATTTTAGGAAAGTTAAGGTGGTGGTTAACAGAACATGTTTCTAAACTGAACATGGCTTCTAAAAATAATGTAAAATAAATTAACAACAATAATAATATTTTACCAAATTGAAATGCATATTGATAAAAATCTATTTAAATAAATAATAATGTATTTAAAATAATAATATTAGATAAATGAATTAAAAACCAAGGAATAAATAAAAATTGAATGAATTAATGAATGAATTAACTATTGGAAGTTAATTTACACCACACTTAATGGTGAGATGAGCAGAAAAAGCTAAATAAATAAAGTAAATGTTTTATAATACTTTGATTACATTTATAGTGAAAAATATTATTAAAAATATTGTATTTTTATAAAAGTCCAGTTTTGCCATCACGAGTGGATCGTCATATTAGGAAAGGAAAAAAAGGATTGGAAAGAAAAAAGAAATAGACAGAAAGGAGATGCAATTTGTTGACAAAAAAATGAGACACAGATTGTTCACATACAGTATAAGTACAGAACAACAGAATTAACAGGGAAGGCAGGTCAGATAGTCTAGATTGAGATGTTTTGTTTGCATAGATTTGCCAAAATACCAAGATACTACAGATCTTTCCCGAATCTCTATAAGAGTCAAACAACATATCTAAATTGACATTTTTTTTTTTTAAGACAAATTTATGCATTTAGAGGGACTATGAAATCACCCATTTACTTTTTAGTTGACCAAAAAATTACATTTGATATCAGACAACACAACCAGGTTGCATTACCGGTGTGTCAAGATGTCTGTGTTGAGTGTATCTGTTTGGTACGTTCTTTCGATGCCCCCCTGAGATCTCAGTCTTGTACAAATACCTGGCAAAATGCCACCTAATGTTAAACCCAAAGTTATCCATTATTTCATGAGTAAAGAGAAAAACTTCACACTCAATCAACCATGGCGTCTGTCCTGACATCTCTAAACACCTTCGTTTCTTTCACCATCATCACACATAGATTAATTTAACTCTTTACTCTTAATGTGCTGTCACGTAAAACCCAAAAAGTGCTTAAAACAGATGGGTGTTTGCACGACTACACCTAAAGTGAGAAAGAATCGATCGGATCTTATCAAAGTGAGAACATTTGGACAGTCTTGTTTTGTTTGATGTTGTCACTATGGTGCTGGTGGGCCCACAACGGCCCCCCTTTTTCAGAGTGGACTCTGCCTTTTGCCCCGTTGCCTCTCCGTCTCCACGGTCCTCTGCTCCTCTGCTAATGAATTCATCTGCACATCTCCTTTCCTCAGCCAGCACATTAACCCGACCACTGGAGCCATCCTCATGGAAAAATGGTCCCTCTCCAAGCATGGAGAGGCGCATCGGATTGACCTTTCCACCTCGGCCCCCCTCTCGACCCCTCTCTCTGAGTCTCTGCCCATCTGCATTTCAACACAGTACCAGCGCATACTCAACCTCCTGCCCCTCACTCACTCACTCACTCACTCTCACCGGCCATGACACATTGTCAACAGCCCATGGGGGGCTCAAAAACTCCCCTCCTGGGTGCCCTGACTGCATGCCATCATATCGTTCACTGCATTCAGGAATGAAGCTGTGGAAATGCTTGGACGATTTCTGTTTAAGAACGAGGGAATGAAATTGACTTGTTAACCCCCCCAGACTGATGCTGTACTGCTTCCTGAACCCCCTGCTGAGATCCCTGAGATCACAAATACAGAATTAAACTGCCATGTGATAACAGATGATTCACAAACAAATTACTCTTATGAGCCTGATCTTCATAAATCATAAGCATAAAGCACAACCAATGCAGTCCGATTGACAAATGAATGACTCTTCTGAGTCGGATCTTTTAGTGAATCATAGACCAAATGCAATAAGCGCAGTTTCCAAAAGAATGGCTGCATCCGAAACCGCATACTTCCCTACTATATAATAGGTGAAAAAGTACAGTATGTGACAAAATAAATTGGCCTATGTCTAAATTCACAGTACTCGTTAAAAAATTAGGCAAAGAGCACCTGGATGACCTACGACTTCCGGCATGATTCTGAAGTGTGTATAGAATGGACACTATACTATCCCATGAGGCCACGGGAGAGGACTTAGGAGTGTGCTACTTGAAGCAGCGCTATGCAGACCGATCAGTGTACTTTGGTGTTACAATTTATGAATGAATGATTCTTATGAGGCCTATTGTTTTTAAGAATAATAATCATAAAGCACGACAAGTGAAGTTTGATTCCTGTGCGAATGAATCTTATGAGCAGGATCTTTCAGTGATTCGTAAACAAAAACAGTAGGAGCAGTCAGATTCCTGAATTAATTACTTTTCTGAGCCGGAGCTTTTAGTGAATTATAGACAAAGCTCGACAAGCGCAGTCCCATTTCTGAATGAATGACTCTTATGAGCACAATTGCAACATAAATGAATCATAAAGTAAAAAATAATACAGCACAACAAATGCAGTCTGATTCCTGAATGAATGACCCTTTTGATCCCCATCTTTCAGTGATTCATAAACATAAACTGCAGCAGGACTTGTCTGATTTTTGAACAAATGATTCTTATGAATCGGTTCTCAAGTGCAGACAGTGCATGAAGTTCAGACAGATTATGATTCTTATGAACCAGTAATATAAATCTAATACATATAACTGTGAGACTTTTAGTTGCTAACTAGAAAGCGGTTTACATGACAATGTGAAGGCCAAGTTAAAAATATGAGGTTTGCCAGTAGCAAATTTTTATAAAAATTAATTAATTAAATATATTTACATTTTTGTATTTATATTATTTTCTGTATTGTTAAAGCCAATTATTGGATTACATTTATATCACTTTTAAAAAAAATATTATATATATATATATATATATATATATATATATATATATATATATATATATATATATATTAGTGCTGTCAAACAATTAAATCGCATCCAAAATAAAAAAGTTTTTGTTTGCATAATGTATGGGATCTGTGTATATTTATTATGCATATTTAAAAACACACACATACAGTATGTATTTTCTAAATATTTACATGTCAATATTTATATTCATATAATTCATATTATAAATAAATACATTTAATATATAAACATAACTTTTTTTCTGAACTATGTACATGCATGTGTGTGTATTTACAAATACATAATAAATATACACAGTACACACATTTAATATGTAAATGTATGTTTTTTTATTTACTATTACATAATAAATATATATATATATATTGTCCTTCTAAAAACTGTATAACAGAAATTTTTATGAGCAAAGTTTCCCATGAGCATTGTGCAAATCAAAATTTCTGTTATGATGCAAACTTGAGTAGTGTGCAGGATCTATATTTTTCTAGTTTATATTGTAATTTAATTTCATTCAGTGCACCTACAACTGATTCTTTAATATTTCATGACAAAATTACGAGGTGATTTATTATTATTATTTATTTTATTTTTTGGGGGGGAATCTCACTCTCCAGATTCACCACAATGTTCTCTGAATTTAAATCTTAACCAATTCATCCGTCTCCACATTGGTGCAGTGCAAACATGAGCGAATGACTTAGCAATGTCTGGGGAAAGAAGTGAGAAGGAGGCCCTGTGGCCAATCGCTCAGTGAGTGTGCAATGAAGCCCAAGTTTCTCAGGAGCATTCATAAAGAGTTGCGCCGCTTTACAACCCCATTGCTCAACATCACATGCCTTGAGAGAAGGGATATTACCTGAGATAAGGCCAGAGGGATCAAGCTTAGCACCAATCTGACCTCTCCCTCTATCCCTCCTCATTTCATAAAGGGGTTTCAGACCTCCTATGGCTTTCTGAATGACATTAAAAGTCAGGCACTGATGCACAGTAGCTATATGATCTATTTGCTAAAACAAGCTCCTTCTCTCTCTGAACCACTAACCCTGGGACTATAACACATCTTGCTGGAAAGCAGTCGAGAACAAGATGTTTTGCCGAAATCAAAGAGGATCAGTGCGGCACCGCAAGGACTGTGTCACTTAAGATTCTATAAATCATGTCTCGGTGATAAGCTAATTGCCTTATCCTTGACAGCAGCTCACTGAGAAAGCAATAAAGGGGCAGGATTACAAGATGTAGAACCATAAAGAGCAGGCCGGTGGTGGAGAAAGAGGGAAGGAGAATGCTGAAAGAGTGGGAATTGAGAGAAAAGCAAACTATAGGAATCTAATGTTGTGAGTAAAACAGCAAAAGAGGATCTTCAAGCCTGATGAAAAAATATGAATACTGTGAGAGAAGTTATCAAAGGCATCAAGCCATGCTATCGGATAGTCTAGGAGATTCAGAAAGTAACTATTCCTTCCTGGTTGAGTGTGGAATAAAGGCCAAGAGGAGAACTACTTTCCATCAAGACTGTTGCGGCCTCATAAAAGACTGTGCGCTTCACCTTTACCCTGTTTCCTGTAGTATCACTGACTCGTTTGGTCTGTCTAGGATTTTTTATGTTTCTGATGTCTCATGCTCAAGGCTGCATTCATATGATCAAAAACACAGTAAAACCAGTAATACTGTGAAATATTTTTACAATTTAAAGCAATTTTTATATATTTTAAATTTATTTTTGTGATGGTAAAACTGAAATTGCTGCTCATAAGATTCTCCCGTTGATCATAAATTAGTCTAATTACTTTGGAATGTGACGTAAAAATGAAGAAAACTGAATGAACTTCTTCCCTAATAAAGCCACATGAACCACAAAAATGGAACCATATAACTATTTGAAAACATAATATGAGTGCAAGAGGATCCCTCCTCCGTTCAGTGAATCAGGTCTATAAGTGTTCAGCCTGACTGCCTCAGACATTTCCTGCATTGCTTTGTTAGGCCCCATGGCTGCCACTCAGTTTAGAGCAGAGCTATTAAACAAACTGCTCTTGGGGGCACAAAGGTAGATTGGGCATGACGTTAAGAAGCTAATCGTCTAAATGTCCCCTGTGCAAGGACAAACTTTGAAGAATGAGGACAATTGATCCAAAATGGAAGGAGGAACAAAACAAAAAAAAATAAGATATTATCTGATTTGACACCTTTAATAAATAAATCAAAACTGTGATCTTTTTTCTTACTGTCTGACTGTCTGTATGGTCATCTTTTTCATGTTCCCTTCTGCCTCAGACTGCATAATTAGCTCCTTTTAATAAAAGAAGTGAGGAAATCATTAACTTTCCGGGGGAAATCCTGCCTGTCTTATCCTTTCCAGCCTACAAATATCACAGGTCCTTCTTTACATCACCACGAAAACTATGTAATCTTGATAAGGACCATGGGGAGTTGTTTTAAAAGAGACATCTTCACTTATTTTGTGGTTTGCAGTGCTGGATTTCAGAAAATGGGACTTTTCCAGCAATCTGACATGAGGCAGAACATTCACACCTTTAGTGGGAAACATCTATAGGATAAAACCACATCCATCATCATGTCACAGTATGTCTAATACCTTTGAGAATTATATGTGTCAAAAAATAAATAAATAAAAAATCTTATGGCTCTAGCAAATACAACAACCAGGGACTAAAGACCTGCCCTTCTAAAGCACTCCACCCAGCGAGGAATAAGCTTGCAAAACTGCCACAGCCATAAAATCAGAATGAAGAGAAAAACAAAGAGCCATGCTCCAGCACATCTTATCATATATAATGGGCTGTAAAAGAAACCGAAAGACTCTTGAGCTCCTCAGATGGGATTGGTATCTGACTTCACGTGATCATCTTCAGCAGGTTAATAGTGTCACACCAATCCTGTGCACCAGGACCAGTGCAAAAATACCAAAATACCAGCAAAGCATCATCAGAACAACATACAAAACAAGAGTGGGTGCTGCCATTTGTTTCCACTATCATCCACTCCCAGTTATTTTAGCTGTGCACACACACACACACACATACACACACAATCTGTTATGCTGCTTGATAACAGTATTTGTTATCATATTATTGTAATTTATAATCATAAACACACTGGCTTGTAGCTTAAACAGTTACACTTTGTTACACTTTTTATGGCTGATAAATGGGAAGTCTTGCACATTCACACAAAAATAAAAAAGGTGGATATCAGAGCAATTAAAATAGTTTGTGATGATGGAATCTCTTATGATCCATATGGATAAAATCATAGAAATAAAAATGGAGTTGATGGAAATAAGTTGCCTCGACAAGGACAACAACATACTGTTAGTTTACAAACTTAAAACCAAAATTTCAAAAGGCAAAGTCCTGCAAGGCACAGTTTTATCTATAACTTATAGTTTTCACTTTTAAATTTTTTTGCATTTTAAAAAATCCTGGCTAACCAACAGAGAATGTTAGAATATGTTTTTGGGAACCAGAAATTAATGCTAATTAAACAATAATTGTTCGCTGGGGTACAGTTGAATACAACATAGGCTTGTATCTCTCTATCTATCTATCTATCTATCTATCTATCTATCTGTCTGTCTGTCTGTCTGTCTATCTATCTATCTATCTATCTATCTATTTATCTACAGGTGCTGGTCATATAATTAGAAAAGTTAAAAAAAAGTTAAAAAAGTTAATTTATTTAACTAATTCCATTCAAAAAGTGAAACTTGTATACTATATTCATTCATTACCCACAGACTGATATATTTCAAATGTTTATTTCTTTTAATTTTGATTATAACTGACAACTAAGGAAAATCCCAAATTCAGTATCTCAGAAAATTAGAGTATTGTGAAAAGGTTCAATATTGAAGACACCTGGTGCCACATTCTAATCAGCTAATTAACTCAAAACACCTGCAAAGCCTTTAAATGGTCTCTCAGTCTAGTTTTATAGGCTACGCAATCATGGGGAAGACTGCTGACTTGACAGTTGTCCAAAAGACGACCATTGACACCTTGCACAAGGAGGGCAAGACACAAAAGGTCATTGCAAAAGAAGCTGGCTGTTCACATAGCTCTGTGTCCAAGCACGTTAATAGAGAGGCGAAGGGAAGGAAAAGATGTGGTAGAAAAAAAGTTTAAAAGCAATAGGGATAACCGCACCCTGGAGAGGATTGTGAAACAAAACCCATTCAAAAATGTGGGGGAGATTCACAAAGAGTGGACTGCAGCTGGAGTCAGTGCTTCAAGAACCACTGCGCACAGACGTATGCAAGACATGGGTTTCAGCTGTCGCATTCCTTGTGTCAAGCCATTCTTGAACAACAGACAGCGTCAGAAGCATCTCGCTTCAAAAAGGACTAGACTGCTGCTGAGTGGTCCAAAGTGTATCTATCTATCTATCTATCTATCTATCTATCTATCTATCTATCTGTCTGTCTGTCTGTCTGTCTATCTATCTATCAATCATCTATCTATGTATCTATTATCTATCTATCTATCTATCTATCTATCTATCTATCTATCTATCTATATATCTATCAATCATCTATATATCTATATATATATATATATATCTATCTATCTATCTATATATCTATCTATCAATCATCTATCATCTATCTATCTATCTATCTATCTATCTATCTCTCTCTCTATCTGTCTATCTATCTATCTATCTTTCTAAAATTTTGAAAGGTTTTGACATCAAGAAAGCATTTAAGTTTGTCCTGGAAATATTCCATTATCTTTAGTTTAAAATGGTTTTCACAAAATTAGTCTGGAATTGTATTATGAACCCATGTGAAATCATGGGAGCCGATACATATTTTAAGGCTAGATTAGGGCCATTAAAATGTCAGTAGCACTAAAAAACAAGTAGCACAGGTTCTTAAACGTTAAACACCCTCATAAGTTTTTATACAACAGCAGGCATCATGAACGGATGAATCCATTTCAGAGACTGCAGGCCTCACAGAGGCGCTGCGCGATGAGAGGGAGCCCTCTAGTGTTTAAGCGCTGAAGTAGCAGACAACACGCTGTTAATGGCTGCTCCAGGCCCACATTAGAAACATACAGGTCGAACATACACACAAATCTTTCAGTTACACATTTTAATGAATCTGACAGGCCGCTTTTGTCCTGGGCGGTACCTGAGTGGGCATGTGCTATGTGCAAACTATAGTCAAATAATTGTGCAGACACAGATCAGAACTGTAAAAAAGGCAAAGACATTTGTTTTTCGACCAGACCTTAACTACTTACATTCTGCAGACAATTACATAAAAAAAACTTGATGGAGCTAGTGTGCCATAATACGACTTACATACGATGTGTTTTCGCTTTTAAACTTTATTATATGTGCATCTCATTTACATTTAGTCCACTGTATATTCAGACGGAAATTTCACATAGTCAGTATGGGTTCTCTTAAACGCAATACCTCTCAAGCATCAAATGAAAAGAAAATATACATTTACTGCAGAGGTAATCAGACAAAAACATTCTTTCTGTAACAACAGAATGCTTCAAATCAAACCCCACACCCAAATGTTCTTCCATCCATCACCCCAACATGACATACAGCGCATGGCATTCAATGTATTACAGCACTAAGTCACCAAAAAAAATATCCATTTATAGCAGACATGTGCTGGTCAATACACATTTTCTGACTTCCTTTATTATACTTTTTCGTTTTTTTTTACAACATGTGCTAGGAAAAACCTGCAAGGACCGTTAACAAAAACTTGGGGCCTCTAATGAAAAGCAAGTGAAGTGCAACAGGTACACAAATAGTACAGGATATGATCCATGCAGTTGTGCACAGCCAGCATAGTCATGGTATGGTCTCGTTTAATATTCGTAGATGACATCAGCCACCAGTGCATCACAGTCTTCATTGGAGATACATTCTACGGTCTGGTTTGGTCTGGACTCAGCCAGACTTGAAGAGGAGAATAGCCACCTGGCCCAAGTAGAAGTAGATGAAGTGTTTTGTCTCATGGGTCACATAGCTGCCGAAGTTCCTTCCCACAATGCAATGCCACGTAGGATTGTATTTCTTATCGAACTCCTGTAACACGAGACGATGTGGTTTAAGCATGGGAGAAAATGCAAGCGCAACAAAAATACACATTAGGAGTCTAAAATAACAGTACGGCTCAAATCTCGGCGCGACTCACCTTTTTGATGAATGCGGCAATGTCCTTCTCTATGTTGTATTTCTCCATGGCCTGTGTGGCACAGTCCACTGCATCCTGCTGCATGTCTTCAGACATGTCAGCGTTCTTGATCACAGCCTTCCTGTCAGTCATGGTGCCTGAAAATGGAGAGACGAACAAAGTTAAGTCTCCACTCCACTGAGAGTCAAACAGTGGGGCCTTTCATGGGTGCTTCTTCCCTGACAATGCAAGGTAAATTCCTGACAGAGTGCCATCAACGGAGAGGATCTGATTTGTTGAGTCAATTCAAAAGACACTAGATACTTTCATGAGAACCAAACAGGTCTTTCAGTCCAGCACTAGCATTTAAAGCCAGTCAATAAAGTCTGTATTTGCATACGATTAATGCTTGGCCCAGAAAACACAGTCAAACTGTTCTCAGATGACATTTCTTGGAGTTAAATCCTGAATAAAAGTTAGCTACTTCAGTTAACTAGCAATACCAGTACTGGGATACATATGATCAAAATCCATAAACAGCAATGCCATTTGCAACTGGTCAAAAAAGGGCTTATTTGCATTCTATTAATGTTGGTCCCATAAAAAAAATTACTTTTTTTATTTTTTTTTATTAAATCCAGTATAAATGTACTTTAAGAAGCAATACCAGTACTAGGATACATATGGTCCTAATTCATACCCATAGACGGGACTACTACCATTTGCAACTAATCAATAAAGTCCATATTTGCATACTATTAGGGATTCATATGGTCCAAATGCATACAGGCAAACTAGTATAGAAAACCACTAATAGATCATACACAGCTGATATCAGCACGTTGATTTAACAGTTGAACTCAATTATATGGTGGCAGTCGAATGATTAAGGTCTGGATTCATCCATGAAGTCACTGACCGGTCTGGACCACAGACTGTATAAAAACAGGTCTGGACCAGGAACGCTACGTCACCCCTCCATTCACAGCGTGCGCGTTTGATGCTCCAGCAAATCAGTGAAACTCAGGTGCACGCGGCGTTCTCATTGTAGCGTCTGAATTCAAGTTCAAAGCCAAATACAGTACATGCTTTGTTGAAGCGATTTAAATGTTGCAATAAAAATATCGGCATTTAAATATTTTAAATGAAAGCATCAGGCTCAAAATGCATGCAAGATCATTCTTTGTAGATTACTCGAAATGGTCAGTTATTAGACTCACCTGTCAACAATATTTGGCAAGAGAAGTGTGAGCTTTCGTCGTTTCGGGTGCTCCTTTGACGCTATGAGAGGAACATAAGGATCAAGTCAAACACCGACTGGTGCCCGCGCTAAAATCCCTGGCTCTCCACAACGCCGTCCTACACAGCGCTCGCCATTGGCTGCAGACCAGCCGCTCCCTGCGCCCCTCTGCCAGCATCCTGTTTCATCCCACAATGCATCTTTAACCGGAGACCAGAGGAAAATGTGCTTGTTTGGGTATAAGCTTCAGGACTGTGTGGGCCAGAAAATAGCTTAAATTAGACTCGGTGGACCTTCGCAATGAAAACACTTCACAATGAGCGAAGGACACTTACTGCAAGGTTAGAGGTATTTATCTGTTCTATCTCTCATGGTCGGTCCAATGCAGAACAATGCAACTAGAAATGGATAAAGTAAGAAATGTGATGATTCTGGTTACGATTTCCCTATAATTTTTTATAAATATGTGGGAAAATGTAATTAATTGCCCTTAACAGTCTACTTACAATATAACTCAAAAATATGTATTTTTACACGTTATCGTGACAACCAGTCAGTACTTCTCACAACACACCTTTTTTGTTTTATTGGAGGTGACTAAAGTAATACCTTGTAGTTAAGTAAATGATTCAGGTTCATTCTCAAAAAGAACCGGCTCTAAAGAGTCATTGCTCTGAGAGTCGGGATACTTTGATTTGTAGCGTTTTTATTTTTTATTATTCACTATAAAGAATCAAAAACAAACTACAATTAACTTTTCCCCCCTAAACAATTCTCCCACTAATGTAATTAATTATCCTAACTGTACACTATTTATAGTTACTAAACAACTTTGCACATCAATATAGAATTCAACTGTTGGGTGGCATCCAAAATTAAAGGGACAGTTAAGCATCTTTTTGAACACTAACAGTAATCCTATAGCTCACACAGTGGAGCACGGTGTTAACAAGACCATGTGTTTGATTCCCAGGGAATGTATGAACTGATAAAATTTGTACCTTAAGTACAGTATAAATGACTTTTTTTTTTTTTGTCAAAATTCACACAAATAGCTGTCAGAATTTTAAGGACTTGCTTTGTTCTATAGAACACAAAAGATTTTGAAAAACGTGCATGTTTGTATGATGTTTTGGACACCATTCACTTCCATTGTATGGACATAAACAGCTGAAACTTTCTTCAAAATATTTTGTCCCACTAAGTCAGTCTTGAAACACCATGTCAGAGTGAATAATTTCAAATTCCAGGTGAACGGTCTGTAAAAGTCAGAATTTCATAATATTGAACAATTGTAAAGCATTAAAGTAATGCATCGTACACTACTTTTGTACCAATGAATCCTTTATTTAGGCAAAAACGGTTCAAGAAAAAAAAAAATGCTAGCAATGTTAAAGCATCTACCATCCACATCGGGACAGTGTAAATCTAAAAATGCCTGAGTAACCCCCCCATCCCAAATTCAGTTTACCATACTGTTCCTGTCGATTCCATCCCCACAGACTGTTCCAGCATCTGCTCCGCCAACGTGTTAAAATTTTGAAGGGCCAATTTTTCCACTGAGGTACTGAGAAAATAAAGGAAGTACTTTTGAATTGTGGTCTTAAAATCCTATGATCCTGGGAGCAATTGATCCTGTTCCATGTATCCAGCATTCCCTATCCTATCTTCATTATGTACTGATCCCAGTGATCCGGCATCCACTGAGCCTCTCCTCCAATCCAAATCTTAAGATACCAGCTAAATCAAAGAGTTAGAGGCAAAGAGTTAGAATCAAATCCACTCACCCTGCCTTCTTTGATGCATGCACACAGCATTAAGGCCAAGACAGACTATCAAAACTACTAACCTAAGATTGAGTCAAACATTTTAATAAAAACATTAAAGCTACAATCTGTCTTTGGACACAAAAACCCGACTAGACATTTGACCAGCACAGCTTTACAATGCAATGAAAGATACCACCTGATTTGAAAGTGATCTAAAATTGGTTCAGTTACCCAAACAATGGCCAGCGGGCCAAGAAGTCTTTTTTGGAATAGAGGTTTGTTCTAGAGTTCAAATTCACCCTTTTACGCAACAGTATAGATTTAGTAATCCTTTATTACAAAGCATCAGTTCTGTATCATAGCATGAAACAATTGTGGAACCCAGTATTTCATGAATAACTTTCATACATGGCATTTACAAAAATATCGGGAGCCATTACATAACCCTTCGTTAGGTATATGTAAAAGAAATCCACTTTGTAGTTAAAAAAAATGATGTGGGGTTGTTCTGTTAAAAATGCATGTTTAAAATAACCAATAGAGGGAGAGAAAAATTAGAAGGACAGAAAGACATAAGATGATCATTGTCACATGAAACAAGAAGGGTGGAATTAAAACATGGGGTTTGTGTGAAGACTAAAAGAACAACTGGTTCGAGGGCTCCGAGAGGGCTCGTTTAGGAGCGAGAGCGGGAGCGGCTATGGCGAGGAGAGTACTGCGGGGATCCTCGACTGCGGCGTGGGGAGTAGCTTCGGCTACGGTTGTTGCTGCGGCTGCGACTCCTGCTGCGACTGCGGCTCCTTGACCTGGATCTTCCATAGCTCGGACTGCGGGGACCATCCACCCTCACACGGATGTACGCAGTTTCTCCCTGGCAGAGAAAGAACTTTCCACTGAGCAAGTGTAACGTACAAGCATGCCAACACTCACACTATACTTACCAGACCTTCACGCAATGAAACATTGTTCTTTGGTTGTACACCAGTATTCCCATTTCCATAAACCAGTAACAACTGAGTACATAAGACATCCAGTTTCATAAGGTTTAGCTTTGGTATTCAAAAGGAAAAGTCACCCAGGACTGGATTTTGCCGATACCATTAAAGTTAAAAATTCTGTCCGATAACCAATTGGCCAATAGCTATTAAAGTTAGTAATATGAACAAAAACGCAACGAAAATTAGTACTGAACTGTGTGTACCATATACATAATTACCATAATCTTACATTATTTGCACTAAGAACAGAAAAAGTTTGTAAAACATGCATGAAGCAAGCAATTTGACAAATGCAAACGAAATATGGACAGAATTTTACATTAAAAAGATAATTCTAAAAAAGAAATTGAATAAAATCCTCTACACAGACAACAGGTTTTCACCTAAAAACTCAGGATGCAGCTATCAATGGCTAAAATACATCGACCTCTATTCAACAACAAGGGATAAGTTCACTTACAGCATAGATCATCTTAGTACAATATTTGGGATTTGCTTACCTTAAAAATATTCCAATGCTAAGCAAATCCAAAAATTCTGATTAAAATCTCAAACCTACCTCGTGGGACCGGAATTTTGTGTTATCCAGTTTGCGAACGGCGTAGGTCATGTCTTCTTTGCGAACAAACTCCACCACACCGGTGCCATCTCGGAAAACGTCAGCGTAACATACATCACCTGCTTCGCGCATGTGATCCTTCAGATCCTGCCAGCTCCCGCTCTGTGGAAGCCCTGAAATCAAATGCAACGGTCAATACAACTTCACACAGCTCTTGAATGAGTTAAAGCTGTGATGCTAGCGTACCTGAAACGATTACTCTGTACTCTGAACGTCTGGATGGGGGTCCATATCTACCCCTAGGAGCCCCACCACCTCCTCCACCACCACCACCACCTCCACCACCACCTCCACCAAAACCTCCTCTCCCGCTCCTGGGAAACTCCACTCGGAGACGATAGCCATCATAGTCATAGCCATCACGGGCGTAAACAGCATCTTCAGCATCCCTAAAAGCAACAGAAGAAGGAAAAGCATGTAAATACCAACCTGGCTTGAAAAACCAGTCAGTGTGGCCAGGGCTCACACAGAGTTAAACTACAAATAGTAATTAATCTGGCAAGCTAGTCAAGTGACTAAACACTTTAAAAGTAATGCAAAAATGCCTGAAAATATAGAAGAGGTCTGTGTATTAAACAGTCATTTGTAACAAAAACTCACTGAAACTGATCGGAATCAAGCTCAGGAAGTCATTTGTTTAACGTTAACTTAGTTACAAAACTAATTTCCATATCCAAACCGAAGGTAGGTATTGAAGACTAACAAAAGACCAAATAAAAACAAGCTTAAACATTAAAAAAACATGTTAGGTCGACATGAGTGAGTACAAGTTGCAAACCTTACTCTCACTGCGACGCCAAACATTAGTTAATAGAAACAAAAACAAAAAAAAATCTTTGGAAACATAGTGAGCATGGCTAAGCTAATTAACAGGTTAGCACTGAAAACAAAAGTAAAATGCTTAGTTGAAAAAAAATACTCGCTTGCTTCTATATAGATTGCAAAAACAGAGTTTTTAGAATTCTCATCATTTAAGAAGTGAAACCGGCAACTTTGAAACAAACAGATTAACGTTAGCCTTTCAGCTAAAGCTTCAGCTGTACCCACCTCGGGTCTTCAAACTCGACAAAGGCGAATGGAGGTCCGCCTCGTCGGTTTTTCAGATCGATGTCTCGAATGGCTCCGTACTTATAAAAGACATCTTCGACATCTTTGGTGCGGATATCAGGCGGCAGATTCCCCACATAGATGCGGCAGTCGTTGTTTCCAGCAGGGCCGCGGATCACGCTGCCAGACATCTCTGCACTCATAAACCCTCACCTTCCTGTTGAGACATACAATACGCTTTTCGAGTCTGATATGCAGCAGCTGTTTGTTTAACTTGCGAAATACATTAAATAAACCGCAACACCAGTCAGGTACAAGACAAAAAGACTTACTATTGTTTGAAGCGCCGCTCGCACGCGCACAGCGAGAGAGCGTGTTTCCTCTAGCGTCGCGCGGGCCGCTTCCTCTTCAGCAAGCGCGCTTTACTCACCGCGGATGAATCTGGAGAAGCAGGCCGAGGGGCGGGTAATGACATGGTTACATCCGCGACGCGATATAGTTCGGATAGTGACGCCTAATACAATAAAAAAGTATTTATATGGTTGGGTTATTGGAATGGATAAGGAACGAATAGGTATATCAAGCTTATTTACTGTAGCGCTGTTTTTTTTTTTTTTTTTTTTTTTGGTCGTCTGGTAAAGTCAATATTCTGCTTATTTGCACCTGCTGCTGTAGCAGATTATTGATTGAGTTACATTGTGACTACATTTAAGGCACAAACCATTTACATTTATCAGTATCCCTTACGATTTTAGGCACGTGAGCTTTAATTTCGTTCTTAATAATAGTCATATATTTTAATAAAATAACTAAGGATGCATATGTGTATATCAAAGATTAGAGTCCAGACACATCTTCTATGATCACAATTTTATTGCAGCATTCTCAATTTGTATTCAGGTTGTCAATTATTTAGTTTCACTTTTGTTTTGTTGATAATGCATTCAAGCCAAACATACAGATTTACCAGATACTCATAAAAGTATAATCCATGTGGTTATTCTTCATCAGAACAAAGGCTTTATTAAAGCTTTAGATGATGAGAGGGTAGATTACAGAAGCATATAGATCTTTATATCTATCCTAAGAAACTCTAAAATGTTGACAGTAAGTGATAAGGATCAATACAATACAGTCAACTGTAACTTTATTAATAAACTTGTAAGTTCTATTACTTTCCTAAAGAATTATCATGGCAACAACAGCTATAAATTTACGATGTTTTTAAGACAAGCAGAGGACACCACAAAATTTCACAGAAACTTCCCTGATAGCACACGTACATCACAGAGATGTCTATTTGACGTCTGCAAGATGCATTTTTTAGAGTGTTCGCTCATCTGGAATACATCTATAGGATGATTCCTGTCAGATGTCAAATAGACGTTTAGAAGATGTCTTTAAGATGTTTATAATTTAGAATGAACGTAAAGCTGATGTCTGAAAGATGTCTATCAGATGTTTGTACACAGCAGATGCTTTCCAGATGAAGCGATCTTTCTTTAACAGACATCTTGCAGACGGGTAACTTAGCAATCACTTTCATGTGCTGTTTTATTGTATATCAGCATCACATTTAGGAGTAAATCATCTACCTATGTTTCAGTGTTTTATATGGAAGTCTGCTAGCTTTCAGCTAATGCTGGATTATTGGAATCAGCGGCATTTCAATATGCGTAGTTGGAAAGGTAATGGGAAAGAGCAGTGGCTCCGCTGCTGTCACCACAAACCGTGTACTTCCCTTGACAGGCCAGACTGTTGATCTGAGGAGAAAAAAAGTAGAGAAGCGATTAGAAAGAAGATCTGTCTATATGTCTGTCTGTTTATGAATAGATTTGGTTGGCATGCCTCTGCACGTTTGATGAATTCCTCGGTTGCGGCGACTTCATTCTCTCTCTGTCCACGCCAGGTCTTCAGAGCTGAGGCCTGCAGAGCTCGGCCGAATGAGAAGGTGAGAGCCCAGGGTTTCACCAGTGGACAGTTATTGATGGCATTTAGGTTAATGGAGGCCTCCTCCTCACTTTGACCTCCTGAGAGAAAGGTCACCCCTGAAAGTGCAGGAAGTCTGTAATTACGCAGTGTCCAGACTCGTCACTAAATACGGAATCAGCTTTATATTTTGTAATATATCCTCAACCTGTCACTGCGGGCGGGACAGTACGCCGCAGAGCAGTGACTGTTGCCATGGCAACCTCCTCTGCACTGTATTTGGTTGGGCAGCCGTGTCCAGGGGTCACCATGTTGGGCTTGAGTAGTGTGCCTTCCAGATACACATGATGATCAAACATGGCTTTGTAGACTTCTGCAAGTACCTGAATAAATGACAGTGGATCTAAATCATGTGATGATTCCAGCAATTTTGAAATTGTAAAGCATATTAATAGTAAACTCAAAAATTGTAAATATTGTCATCATTTAATCACTCTCATGTTGATCAGAAACTGTGTAACTTTTCTTTTATGGAACATAAACTATTTTGAAATTTTGCTGTTGATGTTATTTCGAACCCCATTCATTTTCATTGTCTGAACAAAAACAGGTTGCAGAGGGAAGAAAGAAAGTCATATGGAATTGGAACAACATGAGGGTAAATAAATAATAATAATAATTTTTAATTTTGGAAGTAATATCCCTTTGAGAAGTAGAGTATAACCAACCCTCTCTGTAACAAACTGGCAACGCTTCAAATTATGGTCTCCATCAGGTAGGATCTCAGGTTCCACTATGGGTACAATCCCATGCTGCAAGTACAGACGGGACACGAACTTGAGATTTGACAAAGATCCATTTGTATCTCTTATTAGCGAATTTAGCCTAATTAACATTTTACCTGCTGACAAATACTAGCATAGCGAGCAAGGACTTTAGCATTTTCTTTAATGCACAGGTTTGACGGGGTGGTCTCACTGATTTTCATCACACAACGCCACTTCGCAAAGTCAGCTCCATCCTTTTTATACTGAGCGCAGCGTTCAGAGAGCCCATCCAGACCTGTTGAGACAGTAGAGCTGCACTTAACCCTTGTATTATGTCAAAATATTGTCATGCTGTTATGTTCTGGGTCAAACTGACCCTAACTTGATTCTAAGGGGTCGTTTACACAACACTTTTTATGCGTTTTGGGCGTTTATTTACAGGACAACAACATTTTAGGGGCCTGAAATATGCATAAACGTTATTGCCTCCATGTAAAATACATTTTAGAACATTTGATTTGATTTGAGAAAATGGTGACATACTCGTGTACGTGTTCATTTTTTCAGAGAATGGACATCTTTGAAATACCTTGTGTAGTGGTTTCTCCATTAGTCCCTGGCATGGGAACTACACCTTTGTCAACCTGTGAAGAAAGGACAAAATATTTTATAAACGAAATATTTTCAATTCAGCTCATTAACATAAACGCCCAGTCAGAAAAAAGTGCAAAATTGTACCTTTAGGAGTACAACAGGTGCATATTAGTAGCTTAGAGTAATAATGCCCTTACGAAAAAGAAGTTTATTCAAGTGTGCTATTAGTATACTTATTTTAAACTAAAAAATAGGAAAGTATACTTTTAGTTTACTTTTTATGTACTTCTCAGAAATGGGCTTTATGTACTTCTAAGATATATACTTATAATGACAATTAAGTATACTTGACTTATACTTACAAAAAGTCAAAATATACTTGAACTTTACTTAAGTATACTTAATAAAATAAACTTGAAGTATACTACTTTTTGGCTTAAGATTTCTAATATTAACCTTTTAGGGGTAAATACAGTACAAAGGTATCATTTTTGCCCAATTCAAAAACAGTTTCCCAAAAACAGGCTTTGCAAACACTCCCCATATATGCCACTATGTTTTGGACAAAAAATTTTCCAAAAATTTTCCAATTGTTTAAATTGACTTTTTTTCTTTTTATAATTTTAAATTTGAATTGTTGATGTTGCACTGGGAAATGTTGTAATCTAAGTTCAAACTCAAAGTGCCTGCATGAGCACCAAGGCCCAACATGTTAAAGCAAATACTCTTACATCTACGCTAGTGAACCCAGACGAGACTTTATACCTTGATTCCGATAGTGATACCCTTGTCCTTTATCATCTTGACGAATGGGACGCCATCATCAGAGTTCTGGTAGAGTGTTTCATGGAAGAAGATCACTCCGCCGATGCAGTTATCAATGCGGTCATCAGCAGTGAAGAGCACCTGTCGGTAGAGACGGCGGTTCTCCTCATTGTTCTCTACTCCTATCTGGTTCAAACGCTTCCCCAAGCTGCCTGTTAGAACATCCACAGGATCAAAGTGGGTTTTTGTGCTTTTCTTTCACACTGCAATTTATGTCGACTAACTGGAGGAAGCCCCACTAACCTATGGACTCATCTGCAGCTAGGATGCCTTTCCCCGGTGACACTATGCGTAAAGCTATCTCATGTAGCTCCTTCTTTTGCTCAGTGGTGAGAGGAGGAAACTGATGGGTCATCCTAAATATCTGACACAACCTGAGGATAGTGTAGAAACAGTAAATAAATACAACATAATCAAGATAGGGTTTCAGTGACATCACAATATTTTGCCTTCTTGCTTAAGTCATTTAAGCTTATAACAGAGTTATGTATGGTTCATACAAATTTCACATGAAAATGAAATACAAGGTTGAAATCTAAAAACATAGACATAAAGATAATGTCCTGACGGAAAATTACCAGTAACTTTTTTGTTAAGTTTGCAAACATTTCCTAAACCATAATGTGTAACTGGAAACAAGGGTAAAAATCAATATGGAAAATTCTTTGGGCTCTATATTTGTTGGATATCTCTTAGAGTATAGAAAACCTGGAAATATCAAGGAATTTTTAAATTGTAATTTCCAGGCCGGGAAAAGTTATGAAAATTTATGAAATGAAAAAAAAAAAAAGTCTATTCTAGTATATGCACTATACTTTATAGAACCTTTACTTGGTTAGAATTATTATTTTTTAAAATCTTTATCTAGAAAATATAAACATTAATTAGATGCATTGAATTATTCTTAAAGATTTATACAATGTAAAAAAGAAAAGAAAGAAAATACAATTTCAGTCTTTCTACTAAAATTTCATGTTTAATTCAGTTACTTGTGTTCTCTTTGTAATTATTTGACATGTACTAGCCATTTCTGAGTTTTTTCTCCGGTGTAACCAGTGTAGAATTGATGCAAAGTTCAACTTTTTAAATGAAATCAAAACCGAAGTTAAATAGATGAATCCAACGCAATTGTCACTTAAAGGCACAGAAGCTCTTCTACTAAATGTTATTCAATTTAGAAATGCCAAGCATTCACTTTCACATTAGCTTAATAAAGATTTCTGCAACTCTGGCAACTTAGTTATCCACAGCCAAAAATGAAGCACATAGACACAATTTACAAGCCTCATGTATATATATAATCTACTCTCTTTATGAAGAACCAAGTTCTTGAAAACCTTCTGAACCTTTAGCAGCTTTTAAACAGCTGGAAAACTATATGATTCTAAGCATTAAAAATGATCTAAACATTTTCTAAATGGTAACTTGCTTGTGAAAACATAACTTTTTAGTCATAAAAACCTTACAAAGTTGTTTCTCCACTGCATATTTCACACAACAATTGTAATCCAAAATGGTTATGGCAGTAAATTCAACAGATGGAATAACTCACCAAGTCAGAGCAGACTGAAGCACTCAGACCGAAGGGGCTTTTTCCTACAGACAAGATGAGACGTGACTGATTCTTTAACAGTGCCAGTGTCCCAGTTCTTTATGAAGGTGATATCCCAGAGGATGCTGACACTTGTAGGGCGGAGCTTAACGTCATGCCCTCATTAAGTTATTAAAGGAGGTGTTAAAGGCCACAAAAGGTTGCCCACCTGATCCCATTTCTCTGCCATTCTCATTATTACATACACAATGCAATGCCATATTTATACTATAGATTATTATTTTTATTTTTTACATTTTCAAAACTAGAGTTGAGTGTGTGCATTCCAGGGTGTTACTGTGCACTTACAAAGTTGTTATGGGTGGTTGTTGCATACTCAAAATAGTCCAGATATGGCTTGGATTCATTGTTCATGAGTTTTATTATCTCCAGGTGTAAATTGTAGCCTGTAAGCCACATTATTTGAGGTATCATTGTAACTTTGTAACCTGTTGAGTCTTTCAAGGCCACATCCATTATTATTTTAATCTAAAGCGGGCTGTATTCCTGTCAACAATATAATTAGATCATGTATGCCTCAGGCAAATCCTCAAATCTCTAGTCAGCTGAGACTCCCATCATACCCTTAGGAAAATGTTGGCAGTCACAGAGCGGCTGAGATTCAAGCATATGTGTGGTAAAAAAAAATGAGGTGGGGTCATGGCATAATTTCTAGTTCTATACAGGCGAGTAGCATTTTTAGATGACTTTATGATCTAGTTTTCAAGGACAAAAATGAGTCAAAGGTTGGAGATATAGTTAACTGAAGTGTTGATCCGTTGTGGAATTCTGTGATCAATGCTTTGAGATCTAATTGTAGCTTGTAAGCATTATTTGTTAATATCACATGTAATATGCATAGAAATAGCCAGATTGTTTTAGGAGCATGTTGTTCAATTCTTATTATGAAACCAATAAGGTACTGTAGATAAAAGTGGCAGTTTAGAGGGATACCCAATGTTTCATTATAGGACCGTTGGAAGTAGACTCTCAGGAGAACTGTTAAGAGTTACGGATATTTTAAGCCACCTCTACTGGGGCTGTGATTTTTTTCCTGATACCTAATTAAAAACATTAATAATGATGCTTTATCTGGTGTTCAATTTTCAGCCCTATTAAGGCTGCTCCCATTTGGGTTTGTCATTGCTCTCACAAATAGGTCACACCAAAGTCTCAAAGTTAGAGAAATGTCTCCAGGTATCATTCACAGATATATATTTTACCATTCTATCTTTTGAATTGCAGTGAAAGAAACTTCTACTTTCGTCCTCCACATCAGTTGATGAACAAGTTCTATTTTGGGGACATATGCTGAGAATACTGCTGAGAAAATGTTCCCAGATAATCCAATAATGTCATCAAACATTCAGATACTTATTACCTTAATAACTGCACTATATACACAGTATAAAATAAATTGTATTGCAATGCATGGTATTGTTGTTTAGCATAGCACCATACATTCCATTTTACATACTACTGTTTGTTTCACGGTATATTTATTTACATGATAATTATTTATTTTGTGATTTTTCATATATTGTGTATTCAGATATTCTTTCATAACCACTGTATATTGCATATAATTTTATTGTAATTCTACACTACAGTACCATAGCTCTTTGTGCCTGTACCTCATTCATTACTGAACTGTTCTGTTTAAAAACATTGATTCATTCAACAAGCGAAACAAGTGATTCATTTTTATTGGCTAGTAACTGAATCATTCAGTCAACTGTTTCATTAAAAAACATTAATTTCTTCAGGAGCGAAACAAGTGACTCGTCTTCATGAGCAAATCATTGAATCAAATTACTGAACTAAACAAGTGATTCATTTTTATTGGCGAGTAACTGAATCATTCAGTAAATCTTTATGAGCGAGTCATTGAATCATTCACTCAACTGTTTCATTCAAAAACACTGATTTATTTAGGAGTGACACGTCTTTATGAACGAGTCACTGAATCATTCACTCAACAAATATGTTCAAAAACATTGATTCTTTTCTAAACAAAACACCATTCCTCGCGTATTGCCTGGAAATGCACATAAGTTGATTCTGCTTTGGCTTCATTTGTAACTATTATTTGCAAAAACGTAACTGGCAACATTATGTCTAAAATTAATATCACAATATCACTCTTATGGTGCAACAGTAAACAGGGCATCACTGTAATCTGCATGAATATAAAATTACATTTAAAAAATTAGTTTAATTTAAATTATATACTCCTTTCCTTTATACACAGGAACTATAGTAAATAAAACCCAGCAGTTCATATACTATTAAGGCAAATATTACAAAACTAATATGAGACTAAAATAACTCAGTAGTAATACTTGCTATTGACTGGTTATTCACATAGATTGATTTATTTGTGCTTTATGGTGAATTATTAGAAAAATACTGTGACATTTTACCTTGTCATTGGCAAAACACTGACTGTTACAGAGAGAAAAAAATAGTTCATTGATATTTTCTGTTTTCATGGAAAATTGGTTCCTATTACTTTTGTTTCAGCCTCTGCCGTGTCTTCATTTACCTTAATCTTCATCAAGGTAGGAGACAAATCTGCAGGGGTGGAAGGAGAGTTCAGTAGGTCACACTCAAAATTCAGAAGCAGGTCTAATGCCTCGCATCGACCTTTCTGTTCGGTCAGGATGATTCTTCAGCTTGAAGACTGGCTCAATGGGACTCTGCAGCAGCTGGGAATCAAAGGACATGCCGTGGAAAAACTTCTGGCTTTGGAATAGCTCTAGGCGCCGTAAGCGACGTGCGGGGATCTTGCACAGAGATATATTCAAACATGATAAGAGAGTTTTAAAAAGACAGCTTCGAATATTTGCACAACAGGGTTATATGCCATTCAGATTTGAAGGAGGTAGATAAAAAATGTAAAGAAACTAATTTAAATGAGGTGTATTTTTTTATTATACATTTTTAGTATGAATTACCTATAAATTAATATTTTATTTTATTGTTTAGTTAGTAAAATATTGGGTATACCCATAAACATCACATGATCTTAATAAAATACCTTCTTTTTTTTTTACGTTTTTATATTTCACATAATATGTGTGTTATGATCCAGCCTGTTTCTGTTTCACTGTGAATTCTTAATTTGAAGTGTTTTTCTGCCCCCAGAGTTTCTGTTTTCACTTCCTGTGCTTATTTCCTGTTTCCTCTTCTACCTCCTACGTTTGTTGTCATAGTGATTCATTGGTTTCACCCCCTTGTATATATACCCCTGTGTTTGCCTTATTCAGTGTCAGTCTTTGTTTCCTGGTGTATGCTCCTGTTCCGTGTTTCTGGTTCTATTCCCTGTATTAGTTCTTCATTAATGCTCTTAATAAATCCTACTGCAAGCGTCTGAATAAGCAGCCTGTGGCACTTTCTACACATCACTGAGATCTGCACATTGAGATTGGCACATCCATCAAGTACAATGCTCATCTTGCAGTATGGCCTCTGGATATGTCTCACCCCTCCAGTGGCTAAAGCGTAGAGAAGAACGCCAAGAGACCACCAGTCTGCAGCGTGGCTGTACGGGCCGCCGCTCAGGACCTCAGGAGCTGTTTAATGACCACATCGTGTAATTAAATATCCATTATTACAGAAATAGCTCATTTGCTTAGAGCTATACATGTCTTTAGTTACTGCTAGATATAGCTGATGGTAAACACAGTACTTTCTCGTTTAAAAAGAGTGCAGTTCAGATTCCGGCCTCACTTATGTACTGTATTGTGCCACAGACAGTAAAAGCTCTAGCCCCACGCTCAAGATGGCGAGACAGCCCGAAATCAGTCAAGCAGAGGTGACCTAAATGAGACAGCACAGCATTAATATTTCTATTCCAAAATTCCCTTTACCAAAAGCTAAACGAGTGCTTCACAGTTGAGATGGACACTTGACACAAAAGAGATGTATTTATGCTCCTCATCTTGGTTTATGTGAAAATTCTGCAAATCTGTGGTTTCTGTATATGGTATGAATTCGTATAGATATTTTTAGTAACTTGGATGAACTGTCTGCATATATGTTCATATCAATTAAGCACATTTTTTATATCTTCCTGAATACATAATAAATGTCTAGACTACACAATGACAGCAGTGATATTTCTCTGGTGGAGAATTATATCTTCCAATAAGGATTTTTTTTAAATTTATTATTTTATTTTATTTTAGAAAAACTGGCGATGAATTTAGAATTAATGGTTATTTCAAAATAGGAAAACACAGATTGATCTGAATTATTACAATATGTCAGGCTGAATTTTGATTGCAAGTACATATATTAAAATTTTAAAGCGGTCATTTGTAAGCTTTTTTAAAGATCCATTGTTTTTTAAAAAAATGCATCTATATCAGTTTAGTAACATATTAAAAGTGTCAATATACAATGTAATATTATCTATTGTTATAATGATTTTTTTTTTTTTTTTTTGTAATACAGCTATCAGAATTATTCAACCCCTATTCAATACTGCTGTTTTTAAATCACTTATTTATATGGTAGGGTACAAAATAGTTTTAAAATACAATTAAGCCTTTGGAAACACTATAACAAAACTGAACGCTGTTACAGATACATACATTTGTGCATGAATATTTAGAACCAATTTGATTTTCTTTTTATTTCCATCAACTTCTAAAATAGACTGATACCTTTCTCAGTCAGAAGGATGTTCCCCATCTGTATAAGACAAAGTTGTTTTTTTTTCAGAGCATTTTAATAGGATGAACACAAACATTTATTAACTTTAGTAACATTGATATTTAGTTAAATTTTTAAACAAAGTGGTCATATCAAAAATTTTAATATTCCTTTAAAATTAATGTGTTCAGTCTTCACCTAAATACATCAAATTAAATAAAAAGTATTATACTGAAATTTATATCTTCACATCTTTATGTATTATTCCAAAGTCATGCAAAAAACCTGACAATGAAAAAGGTGTAGGAACTTACTGTCACTGATACACATTTACAAAACCTGTTTGAGAAATGACTCAAGACTAAACATAATAGATTATTTAAATACAAAACAAGCATGTGAAGTGTTCGTCCAGATACATAATGAATCAAACAACACTCACTCGGCAGCAAACACTCGAGCATCTCTCTCATCAGAGCGGCCCTTCAGTGTCCAGTAAGTATAGAGATCCCCAGTGCTGAGCACAAACACACACGAGCGAGAGATGAGAGAGAAGAGAAAGACAATGTCACAATGGAAGAAGACATTGTAGACACAATGATTAAGTCTCATAGCTTGCCCTGGCGAATGAATGTAGAGAGAAAAATACATGGGTGGAGGGGGGTTCTTAGCAACAGAAACACATTGAATGAAACAAATCACATGGAAAAGGACAAAATCAAATAAGAATAAATCACTGAGCAGATCTTTCAAGAAATGTACAACTTTAGCTCTCTTGACGGATATTGTATGTATTCTTCTATAAATCTGGTAAACCCAGTAATCTTCACATGATATCCATGCAAGAATACAAGAAAAACAGCATAGCAACATTAAGGTTTGGGCAGAACTGTTAGTCTGAGCAGTGTGGGCAGATGGGGAAGTGTTTTTAAAAAGCTAGTTTCACTAGTAATGCATGTAGTACAGTAAACACTCTTCACCTTTCACTTCATGTTCCTTTAAAGCAGAGGTTTTCAAACTTTTTGATGACTTTACATATCTGAGGCCCATTTTCAATGACCCCTTTGTGAGGGACAAAAATGTATATTTTATATTTATATGTTAATAAGTAAATTAAGTAAGTTCACACTCAAATATATTCTATTAAAGTATGTTACTCAAAATAAATTCGCTCTTTAAAAGCATGTTACTTTTTCATTTCAGACATTTCACCCAAAAATCAAAATTGTCATCATTTACTTTTCCTCATTGTGTTCCAAACTAAAGGTACATTCTTCAAAAGCTCTCTTTTGAAGAAAGAAAGGCAGAGTAAATGATGACAATTTACATTTGTGGGTGATTTATGTGAGGATTATATGAAGTGTGGCGATGAACTATCTGTAAATGCTTATGCCCAGTAAACCTGAGAGGAAGTTCTGGCAGGAGGATGGAAATAAAGCCTGGCAGTGTCCACTCTAGACGAGGCCCCTCAGGGTTTGAGTCTGAGGGCCGAGATTGCTCAGAGACGGGGTATTCTCTGTGCTGGGCGCTGCGTCTAAATAGACTGTGATGAACAAGCTGAGCCGGGAGAGACAGGAAGCCCTGATGACATGACAGGGATCTCCTCTTTACCACTGACACTGATTCCTGCAGCAAAGACGACACTGATTGATAAATCACTATACAAAATCACTTATGATAACATATAGGCTAATGCTTTAAAGATCACTAGCTAGTGTGTGTTCAAATGTAAATATGCAGCAGCCCCAAAAAAGCTACTTAAAGGGAAAGTTTACCTAAAAAGTGATATTCTGTCATCATTTACTCACACTGAAGTTGTTCCAAACCTGTAAGAGTTTCTTTCTTCTGTTGAACATAAAAGAAGACATTTTGAAGAATCTTAGTAACCAAACAGTTGATGGACCCCATTGATTTTCATAGTAAGAATAAGAAGGAAAAAAAACACTATACTATAGAAATCAATGGGGAACATTAGTTGTTTGTTTGGTTATAACAGAATTTTGATCAAATGATTACAGAATTTTCATTTTTTGGTGAACTATACCTTTAATTTACATTTAAAATATATGAGTGCCGTTGCATTGAACAGTAAAACATAAAGTACAGGGGCGACCACCACAGTGATTGTAGCATACAGACACACATACAGACAGTAGCTTGCACCTCATGTAGGCCTACAGATCGAAACTGTCAACGCTGTCCTCTGATTTATCAGTAGCATATATTCCTTTCTGTTTTATGTAGTAATTAAAACCCCTAATTTCATTATTAGTAGAGAGACATTGTACAGACAGTTTGGATTAATTAACACACAATCACGCTCTCACAAATGCATTTAAATAACCTGATGGTGCGCCCATTGTCAGCAACCCTGTCAGAATTCATATTTAAAGGGATACATAACCTAAATATGAAAATGCTGTCATCATACTCACTCAGAGTTTAGAATGTAAAAAATTAACAACCAGGCTCAACCAGCTTAACTGGGATTTTATATGTAATGCTTTAGAGCTTAACTGAGAGCAGTTTATGCTCTGCCTGAAAATGACTTCAACAGTATGAGCACATTAGGAGAATGTTCCTGCTCAAGGGCTCTTGAGCTTAAATATACTTTTATTCAAAGCAACTTGCATTGCATTCCCGTAGCCTATACATTTTCAGTTATTCTGGCATTTAGAGCACCTTGCATTACTGATTGAACTACAGAAATGCTCTTCCTCCTGAACTGCAGCTGCCCAAACTCATATGCTGTTAATCCTAAAAATGCAATTGCAATAATGCATATTTTGGTTCTAAACTTTGAATTTAATTTTTTATTTATTAACTGAAAATGGAATTATTAAATTATGCAATTAACAGAAATCGCAAGAAATGTTTGCTGCCTGCATATTATGTGGCAAACCTAGTTGCCCCCCCCCCAGCAATAGCATGTACAAGCAAAAGACATTAAAAAGTTGACCCATGTATCTTCACTATTACTCTATTTTAGTTTCATGAACCTGCAAAGCACAATCAATATTTGAATCAGACCGAGCTGTGAACAAACTCTGTTATTCATTAGTAGAGCAGTAAACACTAGTTCACCCATCATTTATCCACAAGCAATGAACGACTCTCGATTTTTTGATCATCTTCTTTTCTTTTGCACACAAAACAGCGCTGTTTCAGCACATCACTCACTGTCCAAACCTTTGATGCACATGCAGCGTGAGACTCCGCCCTGCGCACTCATTAATATTAACACATAAACAAAGATCACGTTACAGCAAAGTATTTCACATTCAGGGATCAGGGGGTGGAGACGGGTAGGTTTAGGGGTGGAGATGGGTGGGTTTAGGGATCAGGGGGTGGGGATTGGTAGGGTTTAGGGGTGGAGATGGGTGGGTTTAGGGATCAGGGGGTGGAAACGGGTAGGTTTAGGGGTGGAGATGGGTGGGTTTAGAGATCAGGGGGTGGAGATGGGTGGGTTTAAGGATCAGCGGGTGGAGACGGGTAGGTTTGGGGTGGAGCTGGATGGGTTTAGGGATCAGAGGGTGGAGACAGGTATGTTTAGGGGTGGAGATGTGTGGGTTTAGGGATCAGGGAGTGGAGACAGGTAGGTTTAGGAATTAGGGGGTGGAGATTGGTAGGTTTATAGGTGGGTATAGGAATCAGGGGGTGGAGATTTGTAGGGTATGGGGTCGAAATGGGTGGGTTTAGGGGTCAGAGGGTGGAGATTGGTAGGTTTAGGGGTGGAGATGGGTGGGTTTAGGGATCAGGGGGTGGAGATGGGTAGGTTTAGGTGTGGAGATGGGTGGGTTTATGGATCAGGGTTGGAGACTGGTATGTTTTGGGTGGAGATGGGTGGGTTTAGGGATCAGGGGGTGGAGTCAGTTAGGTTTAGGGGTGGAGATGGGTTGGTTTAGGGGTGGCTTTAGGGATCATGGGGTGGAGATTGGTAGGCTTAGGGGTGGAGATGGGTGGGTTTAGGGATCAGGGGGTGGGGTGGAGTAGGTTTAGGGGTGGAGATGGGTGGGTTTAGGGATCAGGGGGTGGAGATTGGTAGGTTTAGGGGTGGAGGTGGGTGGGTTTAGGGATCAGGGGGTGGAGACTGGTAGGTTTAGGGGTGGCTTTAGGGATCATGGGGTGGAGATTGGTAGGCTTAAGGATGTGGGGTGGAGATGGGTGGGTTTAGAGATCAGGGATTGGTAGGGTTTAGGGGTGGAGATGGGTGGGTTTAGGGATCAGGGGGTGGAGAAGGGTGGGTTTAGGGGTGGAGATGGGTGGGTTTAGGGATCATGGGGTGGAGATTGGTAGGTTTAGGGGTGGAGGTGGGTGGGTTTAGGGATCAGGGGGTGGAGATTGGTAGGTTTAGGGGTGGAGATGGGTTGGTTTAGGGGTGGCTTTAGGGATCATGGGGTGGAGATTGGTAGGCTTAAGGATCTGGGGTGGAGATGGGTGGGTTTAGAGATCAGGGATTGGTATGGTTTAGGGGTGGGGTTGTGTGGGTTTAGGGATCAGGGGGTGGAGACGGGTGGGTTTAGGGGTGGAGATGGGTGGGTTTAGGGATCAAGGGGTGGAGATTGGTAGGTTTAGGGGTGGAGGTGGGTGGGTTTAGGGGTCATGGGGTGGAGATTGGTAGGTTTAGGGGTGGAGGTGGGTGGGTTTAGGGGTGGAGATGGGTGGGTTTAGGGATCATGGGGTGGAGATTGGTAGGTTTAGGGGTGGAGGTGGGTTGGTTTAGGGATCATGGGGTGGAGATTGGTAGGTTTAGGGGTGGAGGTGGGTGGGTTTAGGGATCATGGGGTGGAGATTGGTAGGCTTAAGGATCTGGGGTGGAGATGGGTGGGTTTAGAGATCAGGGGGTGGAGACGTGTAGATTTAGGTAAATGTAAGGTTTGAGGAGTTTGATTTGGATCCAACCACACACCCTTGATCTTGTGTTCTGCAGTGAGGAGCCTCTCGTTTAAAGGGCTCTTTGGGGCTGCTTTTATTTTAATGACAAATATTAATTTACATGCTTGCTGACATTTAATACCTCCCGTTATTTACACACACAAAAAAAAAAATACTAGGCCTATTGCCTGACACAGTGGAGGGAAAAAAAAAAAACTCTAATAGTGCTCATTTTTAAACATTCAAGCCGAAATAAAATCTTTCATTTTTGAATCTGACAAGCGAAATCAGCAGCATCTCAGACATTGAAATGATACAGAAAATAACCACAGATACAAAAATATCAGAAAATACTTTGTGTAAAAAGTGCCATAGTGTTCAAATTACAAAGCATCACTCAGACAGGGTGCAAAAATGACCCATGATGTCCAACTGCGCCACAAGCAGAAGATCCTCAGCCCCTTTCGCTTTTGTATTGCACTATGTAGTTAGTACAGTAAAACAGTGGTCAGCTAACTAATATCATGTCCAATTTAACATTGAACTTATATTCTTGATTTTTTACTAATTGTGGGATAATATAGGCTTCCAGTATATGTGAATTTCATATTCTTCTTGCTTTTCCACATGGTTCCTTCAAGATTCTGGCCTACAAGAATCTCCTGATCCAGCAGGAGAGATGTCACAATGCTCCAAACACAAAACAGAGATGAACCGTTGAATTGTAGGTCACTGTCTTGAGCTATGAGGATGTTATCTTACTTGATAAAGATGGTTTAATGCTGTATGTAGTTAATTTAAAAACGCTGAAATGATGTACGGCACAAAAGAAGCACATAAAATCATATGTTAGGTGTACAGCACTCATATTAATCAGTAGAATGACAATCCCTTCTTTCATAGCAGGACCAGCGCCTGCAGTCATGGCTTGCGTGTCCACACCCAGCATGGACATTTAAAGGCACCACTGGTGAAGAGGAGAGACTTGGTATAGTTATAATCGTCCATCCCTCCTCCTGCAGACTGGAACTCAGTAAGGTTCAGCAGTGCTTCCTCAAGACCAGCATCTCTGTGAAGGAGCTTCACTTGCGGCGACTGAAGATACTCTTTTTGCTGGAGCTCTTGTCGGCGGTGCTGAGGCCGATCAGAAGCCTTGCTTTCTCGTCCTCCACTTGCTGCTGGAGGCTGCTGTCTGTTTTCCCATCCGTCACTTTACCTCGAGACTCTGAGCCTGAGGCGGGTTTCAACCGCAGCTTCTCCTTTATCATCTATTTATTTGGGACAAAGGTTTAATGGAATTTCAACAGAAGCCTACTACTACATTCTTATATGTAGTTTAAAGTTGAGTCTGCGACTAAGGGGTTTGCGAGTGATTACCTGTGCGACCAGAGCCTTACGACTGTCTCTCTTAACAGCCATAGCAAAGTCCAGCCAGGTCCAGGTGTTGTTATGATACTCCAAACAGGGCAGAACCAGGTTCAGATCCTTCCAGTCTACACTGCTCTTCTCCCCCTACAGGTACACCACAAGAGAAATACATACAGTCAGACTCGGGAATGTGATAAATGAAATATCAACACCACACATATGCAAAAATAACTTCATATAAGAATACAAGAATGTTTCTTGAACAAGCTAATCAAATCAGCATATTACAATGATTTCTGAAGGATCATGTGACACTGAAGACTATATCACTTTAAGCCTTTGCTAGGACCAACCTTGTAACTGACACAAAGGGGAACCTGAGGAATCTTGATATAGATGAAAGAATTATTCATTGCTGCTCTTTCTTTCATCTTATCAATGTCATCAACAGGATGCTGAATGGGGAAGACATTAACAGGTTAAATAACTTGGTTACACTCATTTTGTGACTTCCATCTGAGATATTATATTCATTCCAGACCGCAAATAATGATCTGTGATTAATAATAAAAAAAAATATCAAAAGCCAATATCCAGCATAAGCAGTCAATTTAGCTGTCATCGCATTAAAATAATACCTCAGGTGGTTTGCGAAATGACCTCCTGACTCCAGCTGTTCGATTTAACCCTTGCTTCCCGGGTCCAAGCCCTCCTATGGAGTCTTCAGAGAGCTGCCTGGGTTTCACAACACCTGAGATTTAAGAAGAAAACAAGACTTAGACACTCCACAATGCACATGGAAGTCACCTTGAAGCCATTCCAGACACAAAACCTTCCAATGTCAAAGAATGATGAGCTTTTAATAGCCCAGGATGGGCCATCAGTGTGACATAACATCTGCAGACAGCAATCTAATACCCTCACTGGAGCACAAAGAGAAAAAATGAAATTGAGAAAAAAATTTGATGTAAAGTGATATTGATCAGCATGGACTGCACTATGGATGTCAGTACAGCGAGTGTAAAGAGTGGTTAAAACAGGAATGAAAAGACCAATTCTGGCTTTCAAGAGAATCAGCATTTGTTTTTCCACTTCTTGTACTTTGATGAATCATAATTATAACTTGCATATGATGTGATTGTGAACAAAGAGTATCCCTGTTTTGGTGGGAGGTTCATATGCTCATGACAAGAAAAACTTCACAAACCTGTAGTAACCAGTCTGAACTTGTCTTCCTCATCCCCAACTTCCTCTTCTTCCACATTTCGTCCAGGGAAGAAAAATCCCATCATCCTCTTGAAGAACTGGTACATGAGCTGAATGGTGAGTGGGACCACATTCACCTACAAATAAACACAGACTTTTCAGAAAGAAGAGGACAGCTGTATGTGTGAATAGCATCCTCCAGAGTTACGATGCAAACAGGAATGGATTTCATGATAGTTACCTCAAAGTGCTCTTTGACAGAAATCCCGCCCACTGGGGGGCGGACCTTACTGAAGATGCGGAGGGCAAGCTGGCGTCCTGATTGGCAGGGGCTCTGAGGGCGCAAAACCACCTACAACACAGAATGAGAGCACAATTACACCCATCTTACTGAAGTACTTGTGTTTGTTTAGATGCAAAACACGAAACAAAGGAAAACATGGAAGACTTGGTTGCATGTCCTGCTGGTCAAACCCAACTGAAAAATGATTGGACAGATGTAAAAAAAAAAATGTATATATATAAAAAAAGAAAAAAAAAGAGAGAGACAAAAGATGTAAAAGTGGAAGGAAATGCAACTGGCCTGCAATAAAAAAAAACTACAAGTGAGAATGCAGGTGAATGTTGTCCAAACAGGAACATAAACGTTCTGAGCAGGCATATGTCTGGATGAGGATGAAGATGTCGACTAACAAACATAGGATTTTACCCACTCAATACATACCCTTACATGCTGCACAAGAGAAACCAAGAGTTATAGGATTAACAAATAGCAGAGATGTGCAAAATGCTACAATGTTCAAATTAACTAGCTGTGGGATGTCTAAGTGCCGAGTTGAAAGCCCTGTATAATTAGGCTGGTTTAGGGTCATGTTCACAAGACAATGGTCTAACATGTTGCTTAGGAATGCACAGTGAACACTCTCATAGTCCTCACAAAAAGTGGATTAAAATAATGTGAACATTGCTCTCATCTGACAATTTCATGTTTGACAATAACTGTACTGTGAAAGCAGTGAATGTGCTACTAAGGCGGTGTTATAATGGCTGATAATAATCCATATCAATACTGATTATATCTAATTTTGATGAAAATGTTTCAAATTAAAATAACCATAATCTCTATATCATGGATGTAAATCTTGGAGTTAAAATGCTCAAAAATTAGCCAACTAGATGACCCCTAATTAATCAACTAGTTGGTTTTTGGACAACTAGTAAACTAGGTGACCATCAGGGGACAGGATGGTTGACAAGCCTACTAATTGTCACACAAGAATAATGCTCACATTTTACTTTAACTATTACAGTCAAAATGCAAACTAATTTTAAACCAATTGTCTAGCTGACTTTTAAGTAACTAACTACTAACTAGTTGGCTGCTGGACAAGTAATAAACTAAATGATCATCAGGAGAAAGGACTGTCAAATATACTGGTTGACATTTTACCTTACATTTCACAACTAAAATTCTAACTACTCGACTGGTTGATACCTTTTTAACTGATTAGTTGGCTGTTGGATACATCAGGAAACTAAGTGACAGATTGGTTCATCAAAGGTCAGGATGGTTAACATGGCTACATGGTTTTCAAACTGGAATATAGTTAACATGTTACCTCAAATATTGCAGCTAAAAGCTAACTACCAATTTAGTTTACCCCTTTTTTTATATTTTTAAGATTACTGTAGTATTGTTTGGTGGATAATTAATGAACTGTAAATGGAAAAGAAAAATCTACATGCACTAAACCAGCCCGCTATGCAGGTTTCAGTTCAGACTGCATTTAAATGTGTGTAAACAACCACACAGAGACATTTGCAGAAGTTAGAGATCAATAACAGCAGATTTTGTAATGACACATCTCAACTGTCACATGGTTTTGTTATTTCCCCGACTTGGACATCCAGTGTGAATCATTAAGCAGCAGTACCTTGTACACAGCATTGGGAAGCAGGTTATTCATGGTGAACCAGCCCAATTCCAGGAGATGCTCTGCTGTGTCATCAGACTTATTCAACTGAGGAAGAGAACATCCCATTAAGAGATCTGTAGCCAGTGACGCACACTCACATACACAGTAGCTAATGTTTTGCCAATGATTAGCAAAGGACATTCAGCAACTTCAACCAAAACCTCTGGATTGTGAGCCCTTGCAGACTCACCTTGCTGTACATGAACCTCTGCAGTTCAAGTTCAGCTATACCCAGCTGCCCATCTTCTTCTGTGAGACACCAGCGGGCCTGAGCGAAGCAGATCTCGGTACGACGCACAACGCTAACGTCTTCTGGGGGTTTCCGCAGCTCCAGTTTGTTTGCCCTTTGCAGTTGGAAGTCCTTAAAACACTTAGAGGAGGCAAAAAACATTGATATATCCAAACATTTTTAACTAACATTTGCTAATGAATGATCAACTGCTAGAATCGAACTAGTGACCAACCGGATGAGGATATTGAGCTCCTCACTCTTCATCTGCATGTCTGTCTTCTCTTGGTTGAGCTGATTCTGCAGGCGCAGGTTGATGTCGGACAGCTCGTCTCCACTGAACTCTTCTGACTGGGACTGTGAGAGTCAGACAAAAGATCATTATGGATGGACCTCAGAGGAGTCTAGAGGACACAACCTCATATGAAAAGCTATGCATATGGCTGATGGTTCAGGTGAACTAAACTGAACACACCAGACCGGAGATGTGCACTAACCCTCATGTTGGAGTAGATCTGTTTCTCCAGGCAACGGATCTGAGCCAAATGCTGGCGTACCGCTTCCTGAAGGTGCAAGATACTGCTACGCTGCTCCTCAGGGTTGCTGGAGATCTCTAGCTGGAAACGAACACGCTGCTTCCTCTCGCTGTGCTCCTAAACAAAGCAAAAGATCTGGCAGATCAGCAAACAACACAAGAACTCATTCCAAAACTGGTGTTCAGATCAATTACAGTTAGTTCGAACCTTGCGCCGGGGCTCCACGTGGAGCAGCAGATTATTGACTATGTCCAGGATCATGGAGTACTGCACAGGATTGGTGGAAATCTCCAGATCATTGTGGATGAGGGTGAAAGTGTCGACTGCACCTGATATGACCGGAACAAAGCAACAATATATCTGTGACAGAACTACCAGCATCTTAAGTCAGTTTCTGTTTCGCTTGAGGTCACATACCAGCCTGTTTCTTTAAAAGGTCCTCCTTCTCATGGCGGTCACTGATCTCTGGCGGTTTGATGGAGGTGGCCAGTTCAGGGTCAATGTCGTGGCTGTACCCGATGTAGTACATGCGACAGCTACAGCGAGAGATGATGCGCTGGACCTGCTGGGTCTCCTGCACTTGGGATGGCTGGTTCCAATCTAAATCAGTGCCAGAGTAAACAGGTCAGGTAAACTAGACTGTGGCTGCTGATTGGACATGCAAAATTTGTTGCCACAATGCTAGATGGACGAGAGGTGGGCCACTGGTAGTAAAATGAATGGAAGAAATTTTAACACTCATTGACCTTGTCCCAAATGGAATCTGAAGCCCTCACGTTCTTCCAAGTCTACACTTCTGTGACGTAAGGTTTGGTAAAATCTACTGCAGAGCTCGCCTCAGTCCGGACTTGGCAGTAGAGTGCATCAATGTCGCATTGCGGTTTCAAAGTAGGCACTGTGAGCACCTTTCTGAAGCCTAAAATAACAAATGATACGGCAGTGGCGACATCCTGCAGTTTAACTACAACCCCCAAAAAAACCTCACCTGCCTGCAGCCTTAGTTATTCCATAGACATTGATTAGCTTGTTCAGGTGTGTTTGATTAGGGTTAGAGCTAAACCGACGTTGCCTATCCCTGCCCTATGGTCTTGTGGAATTAATGGACATGGGGTAGCCTTTATAAGCCCACAAAACTGGATGTGCACTTGAAGTTTGCTTTTGCTTCAGCTGTAGGAAAGGAAGTCCAAGAGGCGTTTCCAAGACGGCTGCCGAGTGACTTGCTTTAAAGCTTGTGTGGTGGATGTCGGTTGATTTGGTTCTAAGTCATGTGGAGTTTAGCTTCAACCCTAATTAAGCGCATCTGATCTGGCAAATCAAGTCCTTCAGGATTATTTGGAAACTACAGGTATGTTTGTTGAAGCAGGGTTGAAAGTCAACTCAACTCAACTCAACCTCAAGTTTGGTGCCCCTGCTTTAGGGTCTTCTGAGTGTTTTTTAACAAGCTACTATGCAGTTGCCAGGGTATTTTGGGCAGTTGCAAGGGGAATGCAAGGTGGTCCATCCCAAGAGCTAAATGTTGTTTTGAACTCAAGAGTTAAAATGGCACACCTGTGGTGGTGCTGACCATGCCTCCAACAGCCTGGCCACTCTCCATCAGCTCCAGCACTGAGTCCAAGTTCCTCTGCCTGTGTTCCTCAATGTTCTTCACCTGTAGGTCCACAAAATTAGATTTGATTGCTTTAATGTAATGTTTCATTGGTTATAAATGGTATTTGCATGATAACTGTACTTCTGAACCCACCTCCAGCCACAGCTGCCAGTCCTCCAGTTCAGAGGGGTTTTGCTCCATGGTGGCGAAGTACTGCATACCATCCAGCAGACACGTCCAAGTGGTCTTCTGTTTGAGTGTGTCGTTGTACCAAGCAGGATGATGTTCACATTGCAGTAGCTGTGCCTTGGCGGCAGATACCAGCACGCAGCCGGCAGTCTCAGTGCCTCGAAGCATCATCTGAACACCATGCACATGGGAAGATGTTGAGATCTGCTAATACAGCATCTATCACTACAGGTTACTGCTCTCAAAGGTGAATCCGTACCTGACCGTTGACGAGCTCTATGAACCAGTTGCGGTTGTAAACATCATCGGTCTGGCACGCGGCAATTCCACAAAGCTGGTCACTCACTCCTGCGTCCTCTTCAGAGAAGACCACAAACTTATCAGTCTCCTCGATAAGCTTCTGTAACATGGATGTTCCTAAAAAGGACCATAAAAACACATCAACTGGGGCAGAAGAAAAGCCTAGGCACACTGAACAATTTCCAATTCCAATCCGCAAAACTTTTTTTATTAGTCTGAAAAAAATAAAATAAAATAATAATAATAAAGTGAGCTATAATATGCTCCAGATTATTTTGGGCCGACAGTCACAAGAAGAGACTACCTTCATTCGGACTCTTCTCTGGGCGAGTGGTTGTGGTGATTACTGGTGTAGCGGGAGCCGTGTTTGAGGAGTAGCTGGACATGGAGCGTTTAAGCTTTTTCATCTGCACCTGGGTGTCGATCCGCAGACCCTTCAGAGCCTCGGTGGAGAGGTTTCTCTTCAGCACAGCTGCTTTTTTATAGCCGTCGTACAAACCGAAGGCAATATTCCGGTTGGTGGTGGTCCAAGAGGCCCTCAGGTCCACCAAACACAACTTGTGTGTGTAGGAAGCATTGCTCTCGTCTTTTGAGTTTACCTCCTGAGACAATTTAAGCAGCGATATAGTTGGTTTGTCATTAATAAAGGCCTATTCACATTGGGGACAAATTTTTGCCACAAATTGTGTCAGGAAAAACTTACAAAAAGTATATATTTATTACTTGTAGATAAATTACCTAATAAGAGTGTCTCACCTCCTCTATGCGGTTACTCTGTCTCTGGTAGCTGAGAGAGGACAGGCTGAGCAGGTGGGTCTTCTTCACCTGGGTATTGATCTGGTGGTCTGCCGTCTCGTCCCATGTGGAGGCCATGAGGTGCACGGTGACCAGAGAGAGCTCGCTCACCATCTGAGTAACGTTCCACTCGGAGATCAGTCGTCTCATCACAGTGCCAGCTGTAAAACATGCATCCATCATTTCAGCAGAACATTTCAACAGTGTGTATCTGAGTAACGTTCCACTCGTCCCAACTTTTCACCTTATCTGCAGCACGTATAACCCTTCTCCCCCCACAGCAGAACATGTCAAGTGGAGAGAGTGACCGAGATTGTTTGCTCTCTCACCCTGTGGGATGAGCCTCTGTGCTCCTCTGGTGAAGACATGACCTTTACTGCACTCCACCTGAATGCCTCTCTGCTGAGCAAACGATGCCCAGTAATGGACCTGCAAGGAACATTAAGACAGGTTTAAACTTGACAGTAATGGACCTGCAAGGAACATTAAGACAGGTTTAAACTTTCATCACATTTACTTATTAACTCATTAATCTTTCCAATACGACAGAAGATCCTTTGAATGAAAAGAATCCTTTGATTGATAAGAATACACTATTATATGGGGGTGAATGTCCTATATAGATACACAAGCTTATAAAATGTAAATTATTTTTTATTATTTAATAATTAAATAATAAATAAATATACATATAAAAATTAAGCATAAATTTAAAATTATTATTAATATTTCTATTATAATTATTATTAAAATATAATTAGTATTATTATTATTAAACACAACTGATTTATTTTTTTTTTTTTTTTATTTATATTTATTTTTTTAATTTTTTAGTTTCTTTTTTACATTAATTTATTTAAATTAAAAATTTATATTAATTTTTACCTATCATGTGTTCCCGGGGAATCGAACCCCCAACCTTGCGCTTGTTAACGCAATGCTCTACCACTTGAGCTACAGGAGCACATTTATTTCAGCTATATGTCACTGAGCATCAGCTAAAAGACAAGTTAGAAATGAACAAATGTGAAAAGGGAGGCAGACATAAAGTACGGTTTGACAGAGGCAGGTGTGTCACCTGTAGCTGTGGGAAAGATGCCGTATAGGACATCTGTTTGTAGTGCTGGCTGAGCTTCCTGCGGTTGGGTCTGAGGCTGTGGAAGAGCTTGCCTCTGCAGATGGGCCGGGACACGCTGGTCCACGTGGCCCAAAAGTTCTGCATCCAGCGCAGGGTGCTGCTGTAGAGGAGGATTCTGGGCTGACTGGGCTCTGAGAGAAAACACAAACACAAGCCTTTAAAACCCGAGCTGAAATGACCTTCAAGCCTGGAATACACCACATGACTTTTGCTTCAATTTTCAGTCTGGACAACGCTAGTTGCTGTTCTGATTTTAAAAGTTGTGTAGCCATTATCAGCTTTTACAAAAAAGGCTATAGTTCTAACCTTTGCCACAGTGCTGGTCGAGGTCCATGGTGATGGAGAGGTTGAGGTTTTCAGAGCGGAAGGCCCTGTAGGAGTCGTGTGGCTGGCCTGAGGTGACATCCGCAAGGTCCTCCACAGCACAGAGCATTACAGCATGGTGGTCATGTGGATTACCATGGCATAACCATTGGAAGTCAAGGGTCATACATAGGCTCGGGAGGTGCAGGAAGCAGATATCATCATACCTGTATAGAAACGGACCAGAAAGATTTAAATAATCAACCTTAAATCAAAATGTCACATTGTAATGCAATAAAACTACTAGTCAGGTACTTGGAGGCTGTTCTAACGTTGACGTCCAGGTCACCCTTGAAAACAAACTGCCCAGGATTCCAGTCAAAGTTCAGCTTGCTCCACTCCCAGTGAAGGTTCTCTGTGGTGTTGTAAGGGTCCTACACAAATAAAATATTATAGTTAGCATTAGATATTTACAAGTGCCTGGGTGTGTTTGTTAGTACCTCGGTAGCGAGCTGATGCAGGTTGGCCTGTTCAATGTCCATTACCCAGCGGCCATGCAGAAGAAGTCTGCTTTTATCCCACCAGGCCAGAAGGGGGGACGGGTCAGCTGTGGGTTTGGTCAGTAAATCAACAGCCTGGCCAATCAGCGTCCAAGCAGGATCCCAGCACGGCCCCCACACAATGGTGTAGAGGGAAATGTTCGCTGTTTGAACAGTTAGACCGGGTGAGTCATATTGTTGCAACATCACATTACAGACTTACAAGATCAAGAAAGTGTTGTGACTCACAATGGACGTCGTAGTAGAACTTCAGTGGTGGCATATTCCTGTAAACCGTCACATCACCCCACGGCTGGCCGAGCTGGACCACCTGTTTGCGCTTTGCTCTCAGCTGCCCGCCCTGCTCGGTGCCCATCAGACGTCCCGACAGCGACCACTCTCTGATCTCAAACAGATACCGAGGATAGTCCCGGATTCGCACTGAACCAAACAGGAAATAAGAATGTTAGCCATCTTAGACTTTCAAAAGTGATTAAAAATCGCACTTTACACATGTAGCACTCAGCAAACAACACTTACAATTGATTCTAATATGTTGCTATGCTAATAGCACAATACTCTAATAAGTATAAAAATACAAGGGCACAAATATTGAGTCAATTCTGAATTAACGAAGCAAGAATCATCATTCATTGGATGAGGGCCACTGTCCTGTAGAGTTTAGCCCCAACCTCAAAAAAAACACACCTGAACCACCTAATCGAGGTCTTCTGGATTACTAGAAACTTTAAGTGACATTTGGTGGGGGAAGTGAATGTACAGTGCTCTGTTCTACCCTCAGTACCACGACCCTTGAGCGAGGCACCAACTGCTCCCCTGTGTGTGTGCACTTGGATGGGTTGAATGCAGAGCACAAATTCAGAACATGGGACACCAAACATGGCCAAACGTCACTTAAATATTTATCCAAAGCAACTTACATTGCATGTAAGGCATACATTTTATCAGTTTGTGCATCCCATGGGAATCGAACCCAGACTTTGGTGTTGCTAGCCTCATGCTCTACAGTTTGAGTTACAGGAAAGGTGTGTTGTGGCAAGTTGGAGCTAAACTCTGCAGAACATTGAACACGTCTGATTTAAAGCATGCTAGACTTACCCAGAAATGCATTAAGCTTGAATTTAAAAGCACGGCACCACTGGATCACCAGCTGCAAGCCATCTCTAGGGAAGGGGCTGATGCCATCGATGTCCCGCAGCTGCTCTCGGATCCGTTCAGGCCCGTGCAACGACTGATCCGCAAGCGCCAACAGCTTCAACTCTGACACCGTCCAGGTGAGAAGCGACTTGCGCATGGGCGTGTTGGCATACAGTCGCTTGGACCGCTGGATGTAGATCTCAATGTGCTTGCGCTCAAGGGAGGTGTAGAGTTCCTCGATCTTACGGGCTGGCAGGAGCTCGCCGTGCTGCTTGCGTAGGTCGGCCACTTTCTTGTCCAGCAGCTGCAGGCGCTTGGCGCTTTCCTTGCTTTCGTCCTTCATTAGCTCGTAATTGTCGCGTAGTTTGATCTCAAAGACGTCGTCCAGGAACACGAAGGAGAACTGGTTGATGCGGATCAGCAGGTCAGGGGGCAAGCGACAAGGTTCTGTCGATGGGGCAGCATGGCTGTGTAGGGTCTTCAGCCACTTTTGCACACTGATGGCCTTGTCGAAAGTGTCCGAGAAGTTGTACTGGTAAGGGAACTCGATGGCAAGGCTGGGTGCAGTGAAGAGCCAAGTGCGATTATGAAATGTCTGGAGGAAAGGGAATTGAGATCTGTGCTGTTGCATTACTTCAAACTCATCCAGCATCTGCACCTCGGCCCCAGAAAAGGAGAAGATATCATTGCCATCAAAACTGAACACCAAATAAGGAGTCTTCATTAGCACGGCTCCGGGCCGTTTGGAGAGCGACAGTGCTTCTGCACTGAAGATGATGACGTTTGTCTCGGCCACATGGGCAGTGAGTCGTGTGCTTGCCAACTCTACACAAACTAACATGCCAGAGGAAGAGTCTGCAGACTCTGTTCCATCCTTCTGTCGTAGCCTTAGAGATTCAGACAGCGCCTTCCAATAGCTTTGGCTCTCTGTGACGTGCTGATATAAAAACATGTGATCCGATGGTGTCCACTGCACTGTCAAAGCGTTTTCACTCTGCACCTGATCAGATGAAGATCGGAGGATATGAAATTAAGATGTGGCTAAAGTCAGAATGAAATGGGAACTATGATCGTCTTTTCTTCTCTATTGCAACATATGTTTGAGTGAAACAGCGAACAAGAACGAAAAAGTAGGGAGGAAGTTAATTTTGTCCATCATGAATTAATTGAAATGATGTTTGCCAATTGCTGCGACCTGATATGAGTGATATGTTTGCAGAATACAAATCTAAAATGTACAATGACTTATATCCCAAAGCGCTTTTTATAATGCAATTAATGTATAATGTTTTATACTTTTATTTTAAATCCCGGTTACGTGCTAAATACAACTAAATTAAAAAAAATTTGTGGAGTGTGGGGAACTAAAATACGTTTATAGTTTTTATAAAGTTTGACAATTTTTGTTTTATTGTTGTCTTAATACAATTTTTATCTGGTGTGATTTACAGATAAACTACTGCTGTCAATCACTAAAAATTATTTAAATTGCAAAAAAAAATTTTTTCTGAAATTAATCGCCATTAATCCCACCTTACATTAAAGTTTTTTAATATACTTTTATATAGCAATATTTTCACATTCAATCTTCAAATTAATGTAGAAATAACAAATACATGATATTTTTAATATTTGTTTAATGACATCTTTTTTTATGACAGAAGGCAAATATCACTGATACTAATACTACTGATGTCTCTATGAAATAGTTTTTTCCTAATATTTAACCATTGATTATAGCCATTCAGCATTACAGTATAATTGAGAGCTATCACTTTTAACATTTATTAGACTTTAAAAAATAACAACTTCTAATTTAAGTGAACTTAACACAATCTTACCTCCAGTCTGCGGGGACTGATGTGGTAAGAGACAGTGAATGCAGTCAGGGTCAGGATGGGGTTTGGAGTTTGAGCGGCTGGGCAGCAGGGCTCCATACTCTCAGTGAGGGCCTTCACCACAGCAAGAGAAACACCCTGCACAGAAACATTCGAGTTCTCCCCCGATCCTTCAGCTACTACTGTGTCCACCCTCAATGCAACAGCCCCTTTAATACAATACAGAAAAACAAACAAGCTAATATACACGGAGTAACGCAAATCTCATGCTGGTATTTTAAGGGCTTCTTTTAGTTCTCACCTGCCACATTGGAGAGTGTGAATGTGTTCACATCCACAAGATTAAGTTTAAACTTAAAGAGAGGTGGTAGACGGGATGGAGGCTTTTCTGGAGGGGAATGTAAGGGGACGTTCTCTGCTCTGTCCAGTTTAAGAACAGAGAACAGACGTGACAGACACAGAGTGCAGGTCTCGGACACTTCCAGCTGCAGGCCTTTCAGACTGGACTCCATACAGGCACTGCCAGAAGGGTTGGAGTTCACTGTCCTCAACTTACTATAGCTTCCCTGCGGGCAAATTAATTAAAAAGGGAATAATGTAAAGCCAAATGGTTATATTTCAAAATATAGCCAATCTTTCATAACAAATGACAACTTACTACATAAATAGTATATGTATTGATTTTACCTGCAGTGTGAGGGAGTCTAGGATTAGGGCTTCCCCCCAGACATGTTTTCCAGGGGGGTGAGGAGCCTGCTGGATATGGGAACCCTGGCCCACACGCCACCAGAAATGATCCAGGGACAGAGAGGCTTTCTCAGTCACAGTCAGACTCTTCACACCATCCTCTTCTGAGTCCAACAAGTGCTGCAGTTCTGTCAGACACACCAGATTCAGTCACACATCACAACAACTGAAGTGTTCATCAGTTCTGTTTTACCAGAAGTTGACCAAAAAGGACACTTCTGCTATGCACTTTATTCATTTAGAAATAAGAATTCAGTCACTGTTTTATAGGATCCAGGCATTGTTGATCTTGTTAGATAAAACTTAACTAGTTTTGTATAATTGAAAATTTAGATAAATTATAAATATTAGATAAAAACTTAAATTTTGCCTTGGCAACTAAGTGAACTACTAAAATTATTAAAAGGAAACATGAAAAATAAATGAATAAATAAATGATTAATTATTAAAAGTTAATTATTTTATTATAATAATGTGTATATGTTATAATAATATTTTAAAGCAATGACATTTCAAAATTAATAATAATATTAAATATTACATTATAAATTGTGTATTTTTAATAACATAAGGTGTTAATTAAATATGAATGTAATTAAGGAAAATTAATTCGAATTCAAAATGCCACATTCAATGTGATTTTCTTGGGCAGATCAGTGTCATAAAATTATTTTTCGGCCTTTGAAATTGTGCTTTTCCAAATATATATCTTCATGAAAATGTCTTATAAAAAGCTAAGCTACATAAATACAATGTGAAAATACATTCTCAATCATTTCTAAAAGGCATAGAACAAAAACTGCTGTTATTTTTAGTAATTTCTATCTAATCTGAATGGGGTTGGTGGTCGGTGTTATGATTTTTTTAAGAGTTTTGTGTAGACACTTTTTTATATTTACCACTGTTGGCTGAGATGAAGCCCAGGGCAAAGGGTGGTGTGTCTCCCAACTGCACTGACACATTGACATTAGACACGGAGGAGCTTATCATCACGGGAGCGTCCAGCTGAGGGAAACGCCTGGGAGACAAAAGGACACTCATGTGAGAACAATAAACAAGACCTCCATTACAGCCCAATCTGTGACACTCAGAAAGCGAGCGGCTGATTAATACCTTTTTTTACGAGTTGTTTTATTGTGCGAGAGTTGGTCCCATGAAAACATGTCCAGCCAATGGGAGAACTCCTGATGACGGTAGTGGATGATACAAGTGTTGATGGTGACCGTGCTAGAGATGTCAACAGATGTCACTTAAGAGAGAGTAAAGCCGAAAACAATAATGAAAGCCAAAACAAAAACGAAGCTGCAAAACATTTTGATTTGCATTGAAAATCCAGATAGAAATCGAGCAAAACAACTCACCTGCAGTATTGTTCTGAGAGTGTTCAGACATATAATTCTCTGTCGGCTTTGTGACAGCAAAAGGCCATCTGAAAAACACCCAGTACCCACAATACTTAGGGTTAAGTGTGTGTTCAGATCCCTAAACCCAAGTATAAGCAAAAATAATAGTGATAAAGAGTGTGTTCTTGTGCACTTTCCCCACCCTCCAGTAGAAGCTCCAGACGGCTCTGTGGGAAACTGAGTTGAGGGGTAAAACTCATCAGAGGCAGCTGCTCATCGTCACGATCATAACCCACCTTCAGAGACTTTAAAGTCCAGTTCAAATGTCTGTGAAACAAACAGAGTTTGCTAGAGCACAAAAACAACATCCACCATCGATCACAACGACTGTAATGTCATTGCTTACCTCTTCTGACTGTGCATGGAAAGTGTGATATTAGTGTTTTCAAAATCCACATTGACCTTCTGTGGAACCAGGTTGTGAAGCTGCTCAATTGCTTCTGTTTGAATGTAAGAATCTTCTTTGTCATCTCAAGAGGCACAAAAATGAAAAAGCTTTAACATTTATATTTACAGCAAGGTTAATTATTACATAAATCATATAATAGTATTGTATATATTAATATATTTACAACAGGGTTAACTAGTTTTCTCTAGTTGAAATAATATATAAAACATAACTATAAAATACCAATTATAACTATAAAAACCATGTGTAAAATAAAAAAATAAATATTTTATTTATTTAAATCTGCACACACACACACTGTATACATACATGCATATATATATTAGGGCTGTGCAAAAAATCGAATACGATTTTCATGCGCATCTCTTCAGTAAAGACGCTCCTGTAATTAGTAGTATATCTCCAGCACGTGCGTTCAGATCAGGGTTGCCAGGTTTTCACAACAAATCCTGCCCAGTTGCTTCTCAAAACTAGTCCAAAACTAGCCCAATCGCGTTTCCAGGAGGTTCCCCGATAAAAAATTGCATCCCGGAGTTAAAATATAAGTTTTTTGTCAGGGTTGCCCTGGTAATATTCACATTTTAGGTGCTAAATATCACGTTATTGGTATTGGGGTCGCTTCAACCCGCGGACATGAAAAACAACCGCAGACTTGGCAACACTGGTTGGCATTTACTACACACAGCCGTAATTCACTGACAATCGACACAAAATCGATTTTAAAATCGCAGGCGATTCTTTGTCGATTTTGAAAGCGATTTTGTGTAGCTTGTCGGTGGACTACGGCTCTGTGTAGTAAATGCCGCTCCACCTGAACCAGTGTTGCCAAGTCTGCGGTTGTTTTTCATGTCCGCGGGTTGAAGCAACCCCAATACCAATAATGTAATATTTAGCACCTAAAATGTGAATATTACCAGGGCAACCCTGACAAAAACTTATATTTTAACCCCGGGATGCAATTTTTATCGGGGAACCTCCTGGAAACGCGATTGGGCTAGTTTTGGACTAGTTTTGAGAAGCAACTGGGCAGGATTTTTGTGAAAACCTGGCAACCCTGATCTTAACGTACGTGCTGGAGATATACTACTAATCACAGGAGCGCCTTTACTGAAGAGATGCGCATTAAAATCGTATTCGATTTTTTGCACAGCCCTAATATATATATATATACACACATGTATGGAATGTGTGTGTTTGCATTAGTGTTAATTTTGTCAGCTATTTTTAATACCTGTGTCAAATGTAACTTAGTTTTTATCATATTTACTCAAATTGTTCTGTTTTAGTTTTAGTCGACTAAATGTCTGATAATTTTTTTTTGTTTTTATCATATTTAGTCTTAATCTTTTTCATCTTACTGTATAATGGTTAAAATAATGAAAAAAAAAAATATTTTGCTAAATTTTAACTGAAATGATTGTTGTCATTTGGAAAATTTATTTTTACATTTCATCAGAAGTTGCTCTTTCACCAATGAGCACAAATCAATAGAACATCGAATCGTATGCATGGTTTATTTTACCTCATCTAGTGTACAGATTTACAGGATATCAGGATATCAATTAGAGGCTAAATAAACCGGGCAACCGCAAACATGAACGCTCGCATAATAGAGTCTGAAGTCTGAAAAGTTTTGGCTCCAGTTTTTTCGACAAAAATAAAAAGGTTTTGGTAAAGTTTTTGTTCTTTTAACTACATTTTAGTCTCATATTTTTTTGTCAACGATATTGCATGTTCATTTAGTCTCAGTTATCGTTTAATGACCTTATTGTCGTCTCGTCACTGTCTCGTTTTCATCAGGGGAAAAAACCTCGTTGACGAACATTTTTCATCATAGTTTTCGTTAACGAAATTAACACTAGTTTGCATAACTACTATTATTATCATTACTAAATAGATGTATTTAACAAAATAAGAATACACTTTGGTAATATTTCACTGTGAGGAAAAAAAAGAAATGTAATTTTGAAGAACTGTAAAATTACAATACTTACATTTATTTGTGTCTTAATTTTTTCATTTTCAAATATTAAATATTATCATGCTTTTATTTTGGTGGAAAACGGCACGAAATCTTTAAAGCTTCTTTTTTTATTTTTTACATTAAATTGCAGCCTTTGCAATTGTAAGGAGTGTAGCTTAAACGTCAAACCTGCAGTATGACTGGTGCAGTCAGTGGGGGCAGCTCCTGGAGGTTTGGGGAACTGGCTGAGGAACAGGCCTTCGTGAAGCTCAGCCAGCAGAGTCCTGACACACAGTCCCAGACGCCCCGGCCTGAGACCAGGCAGACTCACGTCACCATTTAGGGCCAGACTCAGCGAAACCTCAGCCAGACATGTGTCCTGCTAACGGGAGGACAAGCACTCTGTAAGCACCTTGTAACCATTTAACCCAAACATTTGTGTTTTTTACACAACATAATGAGGTAGCACGTTAACACATGAATGTGTGCTGCTGCACATACCAGTCTGCTGCTCTTCAGAACTTTACTGCTAAGTTGTCCCACAGAGAAATCCCAGGCCAACCTGACAATATACCAGTCAGGTGTTATTTTATTAGGCATTTGGGTAAACTGGTAAACTCTAAATGCCTTGGTCAGGGCCAAAATGGTGAAAGACTGTGGTTTGATCCTTGCGGAATAGGGATAAACAGCATACTGGTACCATATTGGTTATTAAAATAAAAAAAATCATGTATCAGTATCAGTAGATATTGGATATTTAACTGTGCATGTTAAGAATCATTTCCCCTATTTTTAAATTTAGATTACACTAGCATTCAAATGGTTGGGGTTAGTAGGATTTTTAAATTTTATTTTTTAAAGAAATTAATACTTTTATTCAGCAAGGACTCATTTAAATGATTACAAAATGTGACAGTAAAGACATTTACAAAATAAATGCTGTTCTTTTAAACTTTCTATTTAGAAATGAACCTTGAAAAAAAAATGTATCATGGTTTCCACAAAAACTGAAAACTGGAACAACGGCTGCTGAAAATTCAGCTTCATCATCAGAAGAATAAATTACATTTAAAAAAGTAAAAATAGACAACAGTTATTTTAAATTGTAATAATTTTTCAAATGATATTTTAATGGTATTTTTGATCAAACAAATGCAGCCTTGGTGAGCATAAGAAACTTCTTAAAAATTATAATAAATCAATCAATCTTACCAATCCCACACTTTGAATTTTACTGTACCTTTTGCTCACTTAAAGCTAGTTGTTAAAAAAAAAAACTAGTAATTTAATAACACTTTTAAATAAATATCAAATTCTCATACTGTACTTTATAATATTTTGATGCCTAAATTGTACTTGTAACATTTAAAATTGTTTCTTTAACCATTTAGATTGAGAGATTTTTATTTTTTTAGTACAAAATAGTACAGAATGTAGATATTGGCCATTTATTGCCATTTGTTATTCATTTATATTGGTCACAACATGACAATTATTAATGGTTTTAAAACTTCCGTCAGTGAATCCCATCCGGTAGCCAGTCTTTACCCGCTATACGAAAGCTATTAGTCACACAACACCATCCAGAAGTCTTTTCAAACAGCATTAGTTTTTTTTTTTTCACAGGTTAATCACCTTTTACTTTGATGATCCAGCAGCAAAGTGATGGCAGAGGACGTCATGTGCCAGAGGGACTCAGGCAGGGCCAGATTCAACACCATCACATTTATAGAGTCAATGTGGAATGACAGCAGCTGCGAAACAGACACAACTCAAAACCTGAATTGTACAACTGTATCTACAGTATTGCACTTGCAGTGAATGTCCATGGAAAATTATTAGGGGTGCACAATAAATATCGGCCGATAATTAATGCGCATCTCGTCAGTAAAGCCGGTAATGAGCATGGATTTGCGCAGTTTGTCAGTTAACAACGGCTCTGTGTGAAATCACGCACCTGATGGAATTTAGCGCTGATTAGAGATCCGGCTTTACTGACGAGATGCGCATTAATTATCGGCCGATATTTATTGTGCACCCCTAAAAATGATGTGTAAAGGAGTTAAAAGGTTGGATATAATTTTGCAAAGACCACCTGATTAAATTAATTGAACATTAAGGAGTATAATTTTAAAATCTTGTAGTGATATTTTTGAAGTGGCATGTACTTTCTGCCTTGCCCCATCGACTTTCATTGCAAGTGCATGACTGTAACACCCTTTTCTTTTCTTCAGAACAATATATATTGATCTTCTGTGGTAATCAACAGCATGTCAGCTATGCATTGAGCTTAACTTACACTGATACTCCTAAACCACAGTCAAGCTGATTACCTGAGAGAGGAGGTGCAGGGTAGAGGGACTGAGAGGAGGTCTTTTTGAACCCTCCTCGTTGCTTTTAGGAGCCCGAGGCCTAAACGGCTCCTGCAGGTCAAAGCGGACCCGGGCCTCACCCACACACAACGCCAAGAACCTCCTAACAAATACAACACAATCACGATGACCGATCATCCACAGACAATGTTTACACTAACTACGTCCTACGACTATAACTTACGGCAGGTCCGGGTTAACCATTTTGCAAGAAATCCATATCCTGTCAATTTCCTACAAAACACAAAAAGGCTTTAGAATACATGTTAAACATTAATGCATCACATCAGTTGCAGCTTTTAACTCTATGATATGTAGTGTGACACACACTGATGCAGAACACAAACCCACCAGAGTGTGCTGAGGCTGAAACTGAACACTGATTCCTCGCACTGAGAACAGACCCACAGATCTGATCCTGAGCTCAGCATTCAGGACATTGTGGAAAAAACGGACAGCCAAACTGCAAGCAAACCATCTGAAAAAACACAAAGAGGGACGTTTTAATAGCTTTAATACTGCGCTTGCAATATCTGTACGTCCACATCTTAATTCCAGCATGCTGGCTTCTTACCCACCTGAAGAGCAAAATGAATACAACTGCCAAGATGAGAAATACTGAGATGGAGATCAGCAGGACAGACATTGTGCTGCAGATGTTTCTCACATCTAGTCTACAATCATGGCTCCTGGAAGAAACCTGACTTTAGTCCACCTGCCAAAGAATTACGTCCAAAACATGTTACTTATTAGATACATTAAACTGAATAGAGTAAATAAATGAGCATGCAAGTGCATTAACGTTTTAAAGAAGCCAAATGAGTGCATTTACATTTCTTTATTCAATACCTTACTAAACTGAATAGTGACACAGAAGCAGAGTATGATTTATTTATTAGCATTTCACAAAGCCACGTGACTTAACAGACTAAGAGCTCTGTGCTATAAATAATATAACATTAATATTGCACATATTTTTGTTCTCAAAAACAATCTAATCATTTGATGGTCCGACAGCTGTTGGGTGTAACTGAAGCAACATTAGCCTGTCAGCTGACAAAACACTACCGCGCACCTCCAAGCAAGAAGTATTTAACGTCCTAATTCAGGTGTTTACTGTAACTGGCAGCTGTTAAGTCGGGTTACCCACCTGCGAGGATTTGTAATGCAGACCAGAGGATCTTTAGGTGTCCACCGCCCCTCCGTCTCATGCTAGGCTAACTGAGCTAGCAGCGGGATCATGACATGCTCATCCTGTTTATCTGCCTCCTACAACACAAAACATTACAACTACAAACGCTGTTAAGCTGATAAACTAGATTTCATTCTGATTTTGGATTTAAGTAGTGGGCTTTCCTCTCGTAATACTTCTGTTTCAAGTGTGAAGGCAGAAATACTAACTGTTTAGTGAGTTTTTCATAATAAAAGCCCCATGGACAGAGCACAGACAACTAAACATATAAGTATTTTTTTTTTTTTAAACATATATGTATTTTGTAATTTGTTTGTTTGTTTGTTTTAAAACTGAAGGGCACAGAGTTTTAATGAGTCCTTCCATCTTTTTAGACTCAGCAATTCTCAGTCTTATTTGAACTATTATAAAATACAGTATGTAAATTGTCAGTTTTATGATTTGGACAGTCAGCTGACAGTCATCTTTATCTCAGACAGAGTCACCTGACCACAGGTCACAACCCTTTTGGCTCAAAGTCCCCCGTTTTGGTTAATTTGTTTCCTTTGGTATTTCTGCTGTAATTATGACAATGCAGCTTGTTTTCTTTTCTTTTCTTTTTTTTTAATTAACAGAACAGTGTTGATATATCAAATTAATTTAACATGATTTATTTCGTACTGTAATTATATAAGATTCAAGACTCTATATGTTTTTCATTAAAAATAATAGTTACTCAGGAGGAAAAGAAATATGATTTTAATTTAGTTTTTACATTTTTAAAAGTAATTTTAAGTCATTCTGTTTGATATTTGCTGGAGGCTACTGGCAGAGAACCACTGCCCTGCACTCAGTAAACATTTAGACTGGACTTGGTGTCATGGATGAATAATATCCCCAAAATATTGTCAAGAGTTTTTAGAAATTTCCACGGGTCCCCAAATATGATCATCCTGGTGCAAGGGAACCCATCCTAAAATTTAACAGGCAGCTATCTATTTACATGTATAATTAATACTTCAAAAAAAAAAAAAAATTGTGTAAAATATTTTGTTTCTAATGTTACATCATTGCACTTTTTACTCACTTTAGTACTGTACTGTTAGATGTATTTATTTAAATAATATTTATTTTATCAGTTTATTTAAACTTTAATTAAATATTTTTATTTACAGTACTTGTTTAAATCTAATTTGATTCGATTTTTTTTAGTTAATCGTATTTTTGTTATTTATTTGTTTTTACACTGCTTTTCTCTAAACTTTCCACAGACCCATAGCACTCCCCCGTGGAGCTTGTGGCCGGGTCACCTGGTCAGGTACTACACAGCTCAGTAGTTTTTAACACTCAGTTTCTGTCCTAACTACTGTACATCTTTAATAGATCATACTGTGATGTAGAAACATTACAATACTGATCTCTGCTGATTAGAGGATGAAAGCTTTGTCTTTTTTCTTTTTCTGCATTTTTGCATGTACCATCCATGCTAATAATATGATGCTAGCAACAATTGCAATTCATTTTGAACAGCACCAAAGCCAGGACATTTTTTTTTATTTTAATAGCCACTGAATATTTGTAACATTATCCTCTTTATTTATCAAACCTATTTACACTTTCAAGATTATAACAACAGAATCATGAGGATTTACTTTGTATAATTACACAAATATACATTTTTTTTTTACCATGTCCAAAAGTAGAGACATGCAGTTTTTTAAGTCCCCTTGATGTTATTTTCATAAAATAAAACTGATTTTTTATCATTGTTAATGAACCAATGAAATGTATAATTTCACAAATCAGGTTGACTGAACATCCTGGATCTTTTCAAGCAGTTTCAATGATGTTTATGCTGAAGCCTTCTGCTTGTTGTGTTTGGCAAACCACTCGTTACTCTTATCTGCAGCCATGGCCTGTGAAAGCAACCAGAGAGAAAACGCATGAATGCGGTTTGAAAGTGGATCACAGGATTTACTTTATGCTCTATAATGTGGTGAGACTGATTACCTCATCCAGTAATTCATTCCCCTTCGGGTCCACGGCAGAAAGCTGCCTGAATGCTTCATCACCCACAAAGCAGATCTCATGGCCATCCTACATTAAGAGGAGATCCGAGTCAGTCAAACGAGCATCTGCCAAAACCTCAGCACTCAATTTCAGTGCCATTAAACAACAAAGACTCACAGGATCTGCAAGAATGACGACTTCCACCGTGGCTTTCCCAGGTGTGTCCAGACTCACAAGAGGGGTGAGAATTTTCTGCTTTTCTTTTTTCATTAGCGCTTCAATGTCTGCTAACTGCAAAACAAAGACATTTCTTTAAACTGACACCAAGTAGACTGGATGTTGTTGCCTGATGTTGAATTAGCTGACCTGATCCCGAGGGCAAGAGAATGCGATCCTTCCAAAAGCAGTTCCGTGATCCACAGCACCGCCGATGTCCTGTAACTCCAGCTTACACTATAAAAGCACATGACTTAATAAACAATAATACTGGGAAATATTAAAGCTATTTAAAACAAACATGCTCTATTTTAATATATTTTAAAATATACAGGTGCTGGTCATATAATTAGAATATCATCAAAAAGTTGATTTATTTCATTAATTTCATTCAAAAAGTGAAACTTGTATATTATATTCATTCATTACACACATACTGATATATTTCAAATGTTTATTTCTTTTAATTTTGATGATTATAACTGACAACTAAGGAAAATCCCAAATTCAGTATCTCAGAAAATTAGAATATTACTTCAGACCAATACAAAGAAAGGATTTTTAGAAATCTTGGCCAAATGAAAAGTATGAACATGAAAAGTATGAGCATGTACAGCACTCAATACTTAGTTGGGGCTCCTTTTGCCTGAATTACTGCAGCAATGCGGCGTGGCATGGAGTCGATCAGTCTGTGGCACTGCTCAGGTGTTATGAGAGCCCAGGTTGCTCTGATCGTGGCCTTCAGCTCTTCTGCATTCTTTGGGTCTGGCATATCGCATCTTCCTCTTCCCAATGCCCCATAGATTTTCTATGGGGTTAAGGTCAGGCGAGTTTGCTGGCCAAATAAGAACAGGGATACCATGGTCCCTAAACCAGGTACTGGAAGTTTTGGCACTGTGTGCAGGTGCCAAGTCCTGTTGGAAAATTAAATCTGCATCTCCATAAAAGTTGGTTAGCTGCAGGAAGCATGAAGTGCTCTAAAACTTCCTGGTATAACGGCTGTGTTTGACCTTGGACCGCAGAAAACACAGTGGACCAACACCAGCAGATGACATGGCACCCCAAACCATCACTGACTGTGGAAACTTTACACTGGACCTCAAGCAACGTGGATTGTGTGCCTCTCCTCTCTTCCTGTAGACTCTGGGACCCTGACATCCAAAGGAAAATGCAAAATTTACTTTCATCAGAGAACATAACTTTGGACCACTCAGCAACAGTCCAGTCCTTTTTGAAGCGAGACGCTTCTGACGCTGTCTGTTGTGTTCAAGAGTGGCTTGTCACAAGGAATGCGACAGCTGAAACCCCATGTCTTGCATACGTCTGTGTGTAGTGGTTCTTGAAGCACTGACTCCAGCTGCAGTCCACTCTTTGTGAATCTCCCCCACATTTTTGAATGGGTTTTGTTTCACAATCCTCTCCAGGGTGCGGTTATCCCTTTTGCTTGTACACTTTTTTCTATCACATCTTTTCCTTCCCTTCGCCTCTCTATTAATGTGCTTGGACACAGAGCTCTGTGAACAGCCAGCCTCTTTTGCAATGACCTTTTGTGTCTTGCCCTCCTCCTTTTGGACAACTGTCAAGTCAGCAGTCTTCCCCATGATTGTGTAACCTACAGAACTAGACTGAGAGACCATTTAAAGGCTTTGCAGGTGTTTTGAGTTAATTAACTGATTAGAGTGTGGCACCAGGTGTCTTCAATATTGAACCATTTCACAATATTCTAATTTTTTGAGATACTGAATTTGTGATTTTCCTTAGTTGTCAGTTATAATCAAAATTAAAAGAAATAAACATTTGAAATATATCAGTCTGTGTGTAATGAGTATAATATAATAGTTTCACTTTTTGAATGGAATTAGTGAAATAAATCAACTTTTTGATGATGTTCTAATTATATGACCAGCACCTGTATTTTATTCCTGTGATACAAAGCTGAATTTTCCAAAAAGGGCCTGATATACATTATATAAAAAGAAGATAACCAAACTAATTCATGAGGTCTTGCCGAGTGGCTTGTCCTCATAATTTAATTATTGCCAAAAATATAATAAATTGATTCCTTTCAGCCAAACCTGATTATCTGAGAATCCCATTAAGGCAATCTTTTTGTCCTCATTTATCTCAATAACCTTCATTCCCAGCAGAGCAGACCAATAATGAACAGAACGCTGCAGATCAGACACTGCCAGAGAGACTTTCTGGACAGGATCTGTTACCAGGACCAGAAACAATCAGTTAGGAGTCAGTATACTACAGTTACCACATATATTTACTTCCATCTTTCATAAGGAAGTCCTCACATCCCTATTATAACACGCACTTGGGTACAAATACCCACCACAGTCTGGCTGTTCCTTGTCTATAATGTAGAAGCAGTATCCTCCTGGAGCTTCAGTCAAGTAGAGATGGTCTTCGACTTGTGTTAGAGGCCAGTTTAACCTCTTAGCATTACTCACAGCCTGACTAGACTGCAGAGTGAGACCCTAATATTGAAGAGCACAGGAAATCACAGCTTCCTTTCGGTAGGATCCCATTTAACAGACACTTTTCATGGTGTCATATTTGTTCCAAAATCATTATTATACGTATAGCATGTATACATATTATATGCATTATAATAAATATGGTCTCATATATGTTCAGATCCTACTTTATCTTTGGTTTCAAGTTATTAATGTTTTAAATAAACCAAATTTAGCCTACCAGAAAGTCATTGCCAATGCGATATTCACCCACGCCATAATTATAGGTCAACTCTGCAACAAAGTGGTCATCTTCTGGTCCAAAGCCCACCATGGTTTTACTCCATTTTCCATCATATGGACTGAAAACAAAAGACCAAGTTATATAGGTAAGCTTATATTTAGAATTTGATACAGGTTTACACATGTAAGTGAAAGCAAAGCTAGTCAAATAATTTAAAAAACACATTAAAACATGACGAACCCATTGCAGGTTGCTTTGCAGCCCTCCTCAAATTCTTCATGACGCAGAATCTGTAGATTAGAGATATTTGTTATTGTTTATAAATAGGTTTTGAGTCGGAACATAAACAGACGGAAAATATGTACTTGTTAACAGCATCATTAACTGGCTTATCAACAATATTAGGAGGCAAAGTTCCCGCTGTATTTACATAATCGAGCTAGAATTCTACAGTGAGGTCAACAAACAGCTCTTCTACCTTCATTCCTAAGACATCCCTGTAAAAAGTGGCTGTTTTGGTCCTGTCTCCTACTTTAAAAACAAAATGCAGTGCTCTTCTTAGTGCCATCACGTTTGAAAGTCTCCTACTGTAAACGCGATTGTCACAGACTTTATTAACACACACACACCTTGCTGCGATCGACTGCTCTGCTATCGACAGCCCACAGACTAAACCAAAAATATGTATATATATTTTTACATTTCTACGTGAATTTGCAATGGCATTATATACGAGGGAATATCATGTCATTATGTTTAATGTGTTTTAATTCAAAATAACATATTACATGTTACAACATGTTAAATGGAAACACATTTCTTGGTAAATTCCTACATGGTACACTCCGTTCTAGTGCCGGGGCATTGAGTCAACCACGTGAATCGATTCCTTTGAACAGTTCGTTCCAAAGAATTGATTCAGATGAAGCTTTTTAATACGGTTTTCCGTGTTGGCATTATTCGAAGCGCTGGAGAGAACAGACTCGCGTCAGTGAAGTTTGATTATATTATACATTTCTTTTATTTATTCGTTTTTCCTTTGTTTAATAGAGCACCACCAGTCATATTATACAGGTGCTGGTCATATAATTAGAATATCATCAAAATGTTTATTTATTTCACTACAAAAAGTGAAACTTTTATATTCATTATATTCTGTATATTATATTCATTTATTACACACAGACTGATATATTTCAAATGTTTATTTCTTTTAATTCAGTATCTCAGAAAATTAGAATATTGTGAAAAGGTTAAGTTTAAACCTTGCTTGATTAAAAAAAAAAAAAAAATTATTGAAATAAATATTATTGCCATTTTAATTATAGTTTTGCAAATTTGCGTGGCAATATTGCAAAATCAGACACTTAAGAACACCTTTGACAAAACTACAGATTTTAATGTGTGTGTGTGTTCACAAAATACATTTTTAAAAATATAATTTCAACAAGCTTTTTCTTACCAGCAGATGGTAGAATTCAGCCTCCAACAGTTAGATCAATATCCATAAACAACTTAATTTAGTCATTAAGGTGTTGTGTGTGTGTGTATGTATATATATATAATATATATATATATATATATATATATATATATATATATATATATATATATATATATGTATTGTTGAGGAGTAAATAATAAAAATAATAAAATATATGTGTTCCTTTGTATAATTAAAACATGATATTATTTATACAATCACTCTGTAAATGTGGGGGGTCAGAAGAACATTGTTTTGTTTGTGCTTCGGCTCTGCTCCTCTACTGCTGATGAATGTACACACGCATACAGGATACATCTTTTAATACAGTACATCTTATAAAATATATTATAAGACACTGGCAAGATTTGTGGCACTCTCTCATTAAGTTTTTGATGTTTTTACCAAAGAAAAAGTAGCACAGTGTAGTTTTAAGAAGTCTGTCGTTCTCCTCTCAGGAAGGTGGCCAGTGTCGCCCGGTCCAGAGCGTTTCGGGATAAGGAAGGTAAGGTGCTGCTGGAGGGGAGGCGTCTGATCTGTGACGCTCTGTCTGCTGGAGCGGCTCCTCAGATGCTCTTCTTCAGTGCAGTGGAGCGACTGCAGGAGCTTCCTCTAGAGAAACTACAGCAGGCCAAGCTCTGACGGGTTCAAATATGAAGACATGAAGTGGTCTCTCCTCATCAGGGGTCATAGGTGCGTTGCTGAATCTCTAATAAACCTACTTCACCTCTAAATGTTTATAACACAACTCAGATCACATGGTTTCCCTCAAATCTCAGCTAATCTCTAATAAACCTACTTCACCTCTAAATGTTTATAACACAACTCAGACGTCATTTTAACATGTTCCTTTGTTCCTGTTATGCAACAATATACGTGACGCTAGGAACCTAGGGACTATTTAACACTGTGCGGCAGCTGCTGGCTGTGACCGTGTATTGTTCCTGTCACTGTATGCATACATTTCCATGTCTCTGTTGAAAAGGAACACATAACACTTAGCCCTTAAAGTCATAATATTTCTGTGTTGTGGGTGAGTATTTAATTTTAAGTACATGGTTTTTTTTTGGTTTGTTTAATTTTTTTTATGGGTCAAAAATGACCCAGATGCATTATAACAAACTCTAAGCACTGGCTGTTTTTTTCCCTTCAGGTTGTGTGGACGCCTGGGAGCCCAAGGTTCTTCACGCAGCAATGGGAGCTCATTTCCGCCTTCCTGTCTTTCCTAATTTAGACTGGGATGAAATTTCCAAGCACTTACCAAAGGACGTGGTTGTCCATGTAGCAGATAACAGTAGTAGCTTTATAAAAGTTCCAGTTTCAGGACAAACAGAAAATGGTACTGCGAATGAATACAGTGAAAGTGACTCTGATGAAGAGTCCGATGATGAACTTTCACTGCCGTGTCTGAAGCCTCAGGTGTACTATGAGAGTTGGGCTCAGAGAAGCACGGCACTGGTGATTGGTGGAGAGACGCATAGAATGAGTCTGGAGGCTCTTCAATTGGCTGAGGAAACGGAGGGCAAAAGGCTCTTTGTGCCCATGGCTCCAGGAGTAGACAGCCTGAACTCTGCAATGGCTGCTAGTATATTGCTGTTTGAAGGCAGACGGCAGCTTCTGCAGTTGTTGGATAAAACACGGCGAAGAACAAGATCTAAAAGAGTGTTTTTCTTATAATGTATTAAAGATGTTCCACCAATACTCTCCAGTTCTCTTATTTATCATTGTGCCTTTTGACTATTTTTAACAGTATGTCATTTATCAAGTAAAGGGTGGTTGTGTGTTTTCAGAGTAAAAGCACACTGATGACACAAATACACTTTAAAGGGAAAAGTTCACCCAAAAATGAAAATTTGCTGAAAGTGTACTCACCCTCAGACCATCCAAGATGTAGATTAGTTTGTTTCTTGAACTGAATGGATTTGGAGAAATTTAGCATTGCGTCACTTGCTCACCAATGGATCCTCTGCAGTGAATGGGTGCCGTCAGAATGAGAGTCCAAACAGCTGATAAAAACATCACAGTAATCCACACGACTCCAGTCCACCAATTAAAAAAAACTGTTTGTAACTTAAAAGCATCACTTTTGTCCAAAACATGAGTTCATAATCCACAATTTTGTTTTGTCCAATGAAAAAGTTATCAGACTCCTGTTTTGGACAGTTTTGGTTGGAAGATATAATTGTCTTAAAGATTAACTTATTTCTTATAAACATTCAGCTTTTCACTTCATAAAATGTTGATTAATGGACTGGAGTGGTGTGGATTGTTTGTGGATTATTGTGATGTTTTTATCAGCTTTTTGGACTCTAATTCTGACGGCACCCATTCACTGCAGAGGATCCACTGGTGAGCAAGTGATGCAATTCTAGATTTCTCCAAACCTGTTTTGTTGAAGAGACAAATTCATCTACATTTTGGATGGCCTGAGGGTGAGTACATTTTCAGCAAATGTTCCTTTTTGAGTGAACTATTCCTTTAAGCATGTCTTAACAATATGCAACAAACATTTCAAACAGTATCAGATTATGCTACATGACTATGCTATATGCACGACTTTATTGCACTCCGTGTTTAAGTGGCATGTGATTATTCTGGCAAGAATTCCAGTATTATGGGAAAATATTAGATGTAAAAATTCTGATTGATACTAATAATTATGGCCATTATTAGAATTACTTACTATTTTGTCTAAATTAACAAAACACTGAAGACTAAAATGAATGAAAATGTAAAACCCACAAGTGAATTTAGGCAGCACAACATTATAATGTACAGTATGAAAAATGGAAACTATCGTCATTATATGTATAATGTAAGTATGTATGTAAGTGGAAATGAAAGATTTTACATTGCTTTGTGGGTTATTTCAATATTTCAGGTTTCATATTGCATGATCTGGCAAATGTAAAAAGTCAACTGAGTATTATGAGATTATTATCAGAAAATCTGCATAATGCACACAGTATGCATACTATAGAAACTGAGTAGTAGAGGAGTATAAATTGCAAACATAGTCCTATGTAAAGAGAACACAGAGACATTTTAAACAGTGGGTTTTAATGGCTATGACATTTAAAACACAACCAAAGACAGACAGACTGTGTGCTTTTAACTGGGTACATTTTGTAAGGAAGCTTGCAATTAGATGCTGTTTAGTGTGCCTTCAAAAAACATAGACCGCTTTTATACAGGGGACCTTCACAGAAAATCCACTTAAATGTCACGTTTGAGATGGAAACAGATTAGTCATTCAACAATATCAAATATCAACAAGAAGGTGGGCAAAGACCTTTAAAGAATCAACTATAGACAACTGCATTAAAAATAAACAGCAGGAGCTACACCAAGAATAGATAGTGCCTTCTATACAAGGATATTAACATCAGCTTGTTCATTTATGCATATTTATCAGCACCCATAAGTAGAGAATCACAGCCGTACAGAACATATGGCCATGTAAAATGTGCAGTGTCTGTGGAAAAATAATAATACATCTACCAAGCTATATTTATTCTAAGCTCTTGATTCTTGAAACGATATCCAAGGATAGAAGGAAATACTTGATAAAAATGTCAATAAAAGCAAATCGGAACAAAGTTGTTCACTTGCAGCTGCAGGGTTCAATCTCATCTCTAAATGTAACGGCAAAAGACAATCAATGTTAAAATCTGCATTTTACCATCAGCACTGTAGTAAATGCAAGGCACCACAGGAGCAGGCGGCCGCTTCGAGATGGAGGGGCGTGTATTTAAAGAAATAACATGTCAATACAAAGTACACTTCTGTTCAAACAGTCTGACAGGAAGAGAAGAGAGAGCACGCCTGGAGGTCAAGGGCCAGATGGAGGTTCGGGTAACAGGGTGCAGGGAGTTCAAGGACTTCAAATGGGCTCCGGTTTGAGCTTCTCGGCCAGAAAGTCATTAACAAACTGTTCTACCACGGCAGGTGTGATTTCCTCCACGTCTTTAACGTATTTGGCACGAGCTGACATGTCCAGGATAGTGAGGAGAGGTGCGGCCTCAGGCAGGTTGGTGTAGTCCCGCAGGGAATCGCTCATATCGTCCTGTCAAGAGATGAAAACATCAGCTGATTATTATTGTCATAAAAACACAGTCATTTTGTTTTTATGGATGGCCACAGATCAGAGTTGGTCCGGTTAGTACTGGTGTCCTCCAGGGCTCAATTCTTGGTCCTTTGCTTTTTAGCATTTATATTTTTCCACTCGGTCAACTATTTAGATCTTTTGATCTTAACTGCCATTTTTAAGCTGATTACACCCAGATTTATATCCATTAAAAACCAGGTCAAGATGCAGACTTATCCCATCTTTCAGATTGTATTTCAGTGATTAAGACATGGATGTCAAACAATTTTCTGTGCTTGAATAGTTCTGAATAGTCCGATCAACTGCACAGTGCTGGTTCTTGAGCTCTGCTTGTTGATGGTGTTGGGCTGGAGTTTTTTTGATGCCAGCCTGTCGTTTGAGCCTTTTGTGCAGAACACTATTAAGACCTTGTTCTTTCATCTCAGAAATATTTGTTTTTTTGTGTCATATGTTTTGTTTTTCTGTTGAATTTGTTTTTTTTTTTCTCACATTTAGACTATTGCAATGCCCTTCTCATTTGAGTGTCTAAATCCTGTATTAACAAACCTCAGTACCTGCAAAATTAGGCTGCTAGAATTTACAACATTTCCGAACAAGACTCTGAAAAAGTTTCAAAGAATAAGACTTTTCTGACTATTATTTCTGTTATGTCAAGTTTACGGAGCTAAAAGTGCCTACTTTCTCCACCGAAAATCTCAGTCTCAGTCTTTCAAACTCAATCTTTCTAGAAACCATATCTAACTTCTCTAATACAAACTGATTATACTTCTATCTTAAAAATCATCCAAATGAGTGTGTCTTGGAAAGAACTGCACAGTAATTTCACATGGAAGACATTACAACACAAGACATGGTTGCATTTATGACCACAAGAGGGCAGTACAACGGTTTCAAAGAGATTTTGGTTCGTTTATTACATCTCTGACTGGCTCCCAGTGAAACTATAAGCTATTCCACATCAGTACATGGATTAAACCACACAATCAGATCTTGTTCCTGTAAAAGAGTCCTTGTGCTGGTTTTGCTACCTAAAAAGGACATGTAGGGCAACAGAAAGTTTGTGACCTCGACTTCAAACAAAACTACTAAAACATGGAATGGCAGTACTGTTACAATGAGGAAAAACTAAGCATTTTACAAGTGACTATTTGAAATATGAAGTCTAACATCATTGTTACTACCTAAAAACCACTCAGAAATCCTGAACACACAAGCAATATTAAGGGTGGGGAATCAACCTTAGATGATTGCAGATTTCCTGTTTTAAAGAGCAGGAAAAGTTGGGGTCACCGGTGGTTTTATTCATAATCACTTCCTTTTCCACGTTCCAGATGCATTCCACTGTCCGATGTGAACCCACAACACACTGCAGCAGATTAACTTGGACTGATCAATGGGAAAATTGCTGCATCAGGCGAGACAATGGCTGTCAAAATTTGACACATTACAACACGAAAAGCATGTTTCTGCGGTTTGCGCTAAATGCTCTCTTGTTAAGATTGCGGATGGATAAAGATCAGTGAATATAGAGAGTCAGTGTAATCCTTCCAGGCTTTTAGATATGAAAAGATTACATCTCTCAGGCTGTCTGACTTTCTATGGTAAGCCATGCATCTTCTTTTGTGGAGCAGCTAACCTTGTGTAAACTGTTCTTCAACCCCCTTTCGCACACACACACATAGTCCCTCGCCGCCTCCAGCGCTGAGCTCTCTGTGTTGAGACAAAGGGTCAGCCTGTGGCTGCCTCCAGCTGCTAGCGTGATAAGGGCCAGTATGTTTACCAAATTGCACCGGCCCTACAACGTGAAGTTTATTCTGCCTATTGTGGGCCTGTAGCATTCCATAAGCATTAGCCATCTGCTCATGCAAGCAGAGATATGGCTGTCTGATTGGCCAGCTCACTATGAACTGCCTGTGCTGATTGGTTATCTGAGAGCTCTGATCTGAACCCAACAGTGTTCTAGCTGTGCGTGGCACCCGACATTAGGTTCAAATAATTGCACATTGGAAATAAACAGGTCATCAGTGAAAGAATGTCTCATTGCCAGGCTTTGAGTGGGTATTGTGTCACTGATTAAAGGATTATCAGCTGAGGTATGTTGGTTTATAAAAACAAAGAAAACATTGGTGAAAATTTCTGTGGAAACTGTTTTTTTTTTTTTTTTTGTGAAATTTTTTTTTTTTCAGTGACTCAAGTATTAAATTGTTTAAAACACTGCATCTCATTTTTCTTTATATAACTGTTCACTATATATTTGACAGTGTTGGCTACTTGCACAACTTTTTTTTTAATCCTTGAAATGAAGTGTGCAGTTGTACTTGAATTCCACACTTTTTTCTTGTAAATTTTTTTTGAATGAATCTTGTTTTGTTTTTATTTCTTTTCTGTTTCGAAGGTGTTTGATGGTGTCCTAAAAGTTAGTTGTTATTGAATTTGAGGTTGATTCTGTACTTTGTTTAAAGTGAAATGTGTTATGCAATGAATGAATTTATTAAATGAACTTTTGAAATTTTTTTATATATTGTGTTTTATATAAATATATATGTTTTTTGCGGAGTATATATATATATAGTATATTTTATATAGGTTAAATTAAATCAACAACATCAGTGACTTGCTGTCAATTACCACAGGAAATAATTTTGCTCCCCAGTTTGAAAAAAACAAACAAACAGCATTTAAAGAAATGAACAAACAATAAAAGTCTATGGGGCTATGCATTGTGCCAGGAAAAACATTACAACACACCATGTTGCAAAAATATATCTACAAGACTTTAGCTATAACGTGTTAAAATGTTACTAGTGTGATATAATTGCATTTCATCAGTCTGTGCAATGTCATAACTTGTATGATAATATGTATCATCAATTAAAAATACAATAAAACAAAAAAGACAAAATGAAAACAAAACACAACCAAAAAGCAAAACAAAACAAAAACACAACACCACAAAACAAAGCAAACAAAAACAACATAAAACACCCCCCACACAAAAAAAAGCAAAAAACAACACAGCAAATCAAACAAAAAACTAAACAAAAGACCACAACAAAACACAAGCAAAAAAAGATAAAATCACAACAACAAAACAATATCAAACAAAACATCAATACAGCAAAACAAAAGACAAAAACAGTAGATCAATACGCAAAACTTAAAAAGACAGCGTAAAAAACAGCTTAGAGTTTTATTTTATTTTATTCACACCATTTCAGGGTGTGCCACACACACACACACACACACACACAGAAGGACTGAACGGTGGCAAGAAAGTTGAAGTGAGAAGAGGAAAGGAAAGAAAGGGGAGGCTAATCGTCTATTAATTACAGGCAGCCTTCACTCTCTACATGACTTCCGCAAAGGTCACAAAGAGAAAACAGGAGATAAAAGTTATGAAAATGTTGGCTTTCCTCCCTCTTGGCATGCAGGCTTGAAAGATGAAGAGGGGATCAGGGAGATGAAAACAAAATCGAGGGAGAGCGAGAGACAGAGAGAGAGAGAGAAGGGCACAGCTGTTTTGGCACCCTCTGGGTTTCAGGCTTGTGCTACATGTGCTTGCCATTCAACTGACGCTCCTTTTATTTACTGCATGTACATGTTGGTGATTGGAGGCTGCCCTCCCGAAGGATTGTTTTACACAAATATACAGAAACAGATGGCACATCACACTTGTGTGTAAAAGCAAGCAAACATTCTGATTGTTGTGGCAGAGAAGAAAAAAAGATTTTCAAAATCTTACTCAATAAAACCTTGAAGAAAAAGTTCACCCAAAGTCTGGAAAATCTGTCATCATTTACTCACTTTTATGTCGTTGCAAACCTGTATGACCTTTTCTTTTTCGAAAGGTTGAATTTGAAATAATGCACTGTTTGCTCTTGTATTTATGCATTAGAATAAAAGGGGACAGAAACTTTTAAGCTTCAATGATGATGGAATTTATGCAAAAGCACCATAAGATTACCATAAAAGTAGTCTATACAACTTGTGAGTCTTCTGAAGTGATATGTTAGATTTATTTGACAGAAAGACCTAAATATGGGCGCGTGATACTGAAGAAAAATGTGTTGTGTGATAATATGTTATGCGTAATTCGATATGTGAACCTGGACCACAAAACCAGTCATAAGGTTCAGTTTTTTTAAATTAAGATTTATACAACAACTCAAAGCTGAATAAATAAGATTTCCATTGATGTATGGTTGGTTAGAATATGACCATATTTGGCTGAGATACAACCATTTAAAAATCTGGAATCTGAGGGTGCAAAAAAATCTAAATATTGAGCAAATTGTCTTTAAAGTTGTCCAAATGAAGTTCTTAGCAATGCATTTTACTAATCAATAATTAAGTTTTAATATATTTACAGTAGGAAATTTACAAAATATCTTCATGGAACATGATCTTTACTTAATATCCTAATGATTTTTGGCATAAAAAAGAAAAATCTATCATTTTGACCCATACAATGTATTTTTGGCTATTGCTACAAATATACCCCAGAGACTTAAGACTGGTTTTGTGCTCCAGGGTCACATATGCAATATGATAATGTAAAATAATTTTAAATTATATTTAAATATATTTTAAAATAATAATGTGACCAACATACATGATTATTTTTAATAATATTATTATTATTATTATTATACATTTTATTTTATACTAAATTGCTGGCAGCAACTGCGAGTGCCTTGGATTGACAATGTCATAACCTGTAGGATATATAATTAAAACACAAAACAAAGCAAAAACAAAGTTAAGCAAAGCAAAAATAATCAGTTTGATTCATGAACGATTCATTCAGACCGAAACTGATTAAATGAAAGATCGGAACCATTGTTTATATTGAAGTAAATAAAGTAAGTAAATAATTGACAAACTTTCATTTTTGGGAGAACTTCACCTAATTGTTCGATTACACACATAAATGGACAAACATACCTCTCCAGCAACAAAAAAGAGCAGTGGCGTCTCTTCCTCCTTTGCCTTGTATTTGGCCATGATCTTTTCTGCGATTGGTTGGATGAGCTCCTTGGCCGGCTCCAGCTCTCCCTCTTCCTCAGCATCTAAATAAGAGGTAAAAAACAGTGAGATAACAGAGGAAGAGGAATGATGAGGGCAGAAATATGATGAATGAGCACTGCAGTAAGAAAAGGGAAGTGAAGAATCAACAGGCTTTGAGTGCTCCTCTGCAATGATCTCAAAGCATCATCTCACCTACGAACAGAACCAGGCAGGGCCCTTCATGCAACTGCACGGCGTTAGATTCGCTGAGCTCCAGAACGGGTCGCGGGTGCCACGGGAACAGCAGACAGTCGGGGTCATTGAGAATCTCCACCCGACCCTGTCGCGTGATCATGTGACCCTCTGTGTCCAGTAAAATCAGTGTGGGGATACCTGGAAAAGTTTAAACAACCACAACAACAAAAAAACTGTCTATAACAATATTCTTTAATATTCTTTATACTTATTTAATGCCAAGATATGATTCAATAATGTCCAAAGCCATAAACTACATAAAAATTGTATAAATCACAATAAATTTATTAAAAATCAAATAGGTTCTAATTGGCTGTAGTTTAGTTAAGTTATAGGATTCAAGCCTACAATGTTCATCTAATCAATAAAATGTATTAATAGATTTATTAAAGATCCTGATTATTTTATTCAGCAAAGATGCATCAAATTGATCAAAAGTGACAGTACGTGCATTTTTAAAGTTACAAAAGATTTCTATTTCAAAGAAACTCTGTTAAAAACGTTCTATTCATCAAAGACTCCTAAAACATTGTATCATGTTTTCCACTAAAATATTAAGCAGAACTGTTTTCAACATTGATAATAATAAGAAAAGTTTCTTGAGCAGCAAATCAGCATATTGGAAAGATTTCTGAAGGATCGTGTGACACTAAAGACTGGCGTAATTAAGCATTGCATCACAGGAATAAATTACATTTTTAAATATATTCAAACAGCTATTTTAACATGTAATAATATTTCACAATATTACTGTTTTTAGTGTATTTTTTATTAAATAAATTAAGCCTTGGTGACCACGAGAGACTTATTTACATCAACATTCTTTCAAAAACCTTATCAACCCCAATTTTAAACAGTAGTGTACTATCGTTCAGGTTAGCTCATAATGAATATTGTTAACATATGCTACTTTTAAATGTTAAGTGTCAGACTTGTTCTAAAATGTTCAATAATTTACAATTGTGTTAAACCTATTGTAAAATGTAAGTGATATGTTTTAATGCTTTAATTTTTTTTTTCGTCGACAAGAATGAATGTGACAAAATATTGACTAAATTAAAGTACAATTCATTTTATAACTTTGTATTATTGTCTTTGACATGCCTCCTCATGTTTAATGGAACAGTAAGTGGAGCTGAACTGCTTTAAGCTACCTAAAGGTCCTCCACACACTAAGCACAACACCAGCACACAAAGACACAGTCAGGCGGCCTGTGGTCACACTGATCTCACTGTACGGCTGTCCTCTCTCTAACCCTCTTTGAGATAGAAATCAGACTGCAGTATTAGTGGCCTTATCAGACTCACACAGCGACTTCAGGCTGGAGGCGGAGGGAGGGGGAGTCAGTATCAAACTCATCCAAGATGAATTCCACACATTCCAGACCGGATGGGCCTGAAGCCAGTACTTTCCCTCTCAATGCATCAACTCCCAATGAAGAAGAGACGAAAGCAAAACGAAAGAGACTTTTCTGACTGTTAAAGGGGTCATATGATAACTGGACCACGGGGCTAAAACAGTCAGAATTTATTTTTTAATCACCATTTTACACACTGTGTGACATTTGTTGCTGTTGCAGCTAATTAGAGCAGAAAGATTTATATTAAAAATTTAAATTCTGTCATTATTTATTCACCCTCATGTCATTCAAAACTTGCATGATTTACTTTCTTCCTACTGTGATATAAAAATAAAGAATATATTATGAACAATGTCCATTAAGTGAAAGTCAATGTTGTTCCAGTGTTGTTTTGGACCCCATTGACTGCCATTATATGGATAGAAACAGTTAAAATACTTTTCAGAATGCTTCCTTTGTGTTCTGCAGAAGAAATAAAGTCATACAGGTTTGGAACAGCATTAAGAGTGAGTTAATGATTAAAGAATCTTGGCTTTTGGTTGAACTAAGCCTTTATAAAGCGTGTTTTCAGAATTGTTACTTATACTGAGCGAGAGCGACATCCAGAGAGAGGGAGAGGTGGGGAACAGTAATAGTAAAGTAAACTCGATTAGCTGCCCACATTCCTGAGGTCCTGCAGCTCAGCTTGCAGTTCCTGGCAGGGTCAGCTGTATGACATCCAACCACACGCTGTTACTTCAAACAAACACACTTCCACCTGAGCCAGAGTTAAAGTCCACAGACGTACCTTGGATTCCATAGAGTCTGTTGAGTCGTGAGCGTCTGGCCTCATCTGTGTACGGCACCGCCAACCACGGCATCTCACTGAAATACTGCGTAAATGACTCCTCTGACCTACAACACAAGACACAAGGTCTTTCAATCTTCACTGCTTGTCTAAAGTGTCCTCCAACTTTAAAATAATCAAATAATGATTGGAAATAAGCAGCAAAAAATGTGAGATTTTAAATTTATTGCTACTGAGTTGATATTATATATATCTGTATGGGCCGATTTTTAATTGTGCTCATATACCATATTTTACATTTACATTACATTACATACACTGGTAAAAGTGTTCCTGTGGCTCAGTGGTAGAGCATTGCGTTAGCAGCACAAAAGGTTGTGGGTTCAATTCCCAGGGAACACACATACTGGTGAAAAAAATGTATAGCCTGAATGCACTGTAAGTCGCTTTGGATCAAAGTGTCTGCTAAATGCATAAATGTAAAAGTAATCTTAAGCAAATCTCTAAATTCATATACATTTTTCATGCCGAATGCTATAATGTTGTGATGCCAAAATTCACTTGTAACATTTACATCATTGTTTTTAGTGTTTTATTTTTTATTTATTGAGACAAAATACAGAAGTTTTACTTAAAATTTTGACTAATCATCAGTTATATTATGTGAAAATAATTATCAATCAGAATGATAATAATTAGTGCATCTCTAGTGAAAGTGTATATATATATAAATTGTCCACACTATTTAAAAACAAAAACAAAAAAAGCAAACTCTTTTTTTTTCTTTTTAGGATTTTCGACATATGAAAACAAATATATGGAGAGAAAAAAAAAAAAAAAAATTAAAAAATAATATATATATATATATATATATATACTTATATATATATAAAATTGTGAACAAATATTGTGGTCTGTTTCTTACCGATCAGCACTGACGAACACAATCTCAAATTTGTGCCCTGATTCTTTCACTTTCCGGTACGATTCCACTAACACTCGGGTTAGACTGCGACAAGGAGGACACTGTGAAATAAAACACACACATAAACACATACATGAGTTATAGCGAGATCTCCTAAAGGGTTTCTGATAATAAACAGCACTTGGTGGCCTAGTGAGTGCCCAGAGCACTTAATATTACTCTCCCTGCAGTTCAGCACTCCGAGAGAAAAAAACTAAACAAACAAAACAAATGTGACTAGGGCCTGGAAGAGCTTTTAAACTCATCCTGTCTTTCGTGGCTTGGAGGCATGTTTTTCTCTTTTCACAAGAGTGCTACACACAGCCTGACATGCTTCACTCAGCTCTTTCCAAGAGCTCTCCAGCCCTGCGTAGACTTTTAAATACCGGCAGGCCCACAATAAACGAAAGCTCAGCAGATTTATGCAGAACTCAAATGCCTGCCATTCACAGAGTTTAAACATCCTCCGACCCTTCTGGGTTTCTCTATCAAATATTTAGGTGGATCTGATTAATGCTTCCAGCTACCAGTATGCGTGTAGAACTCATTTACCTCAAAACATCAGCTCAAATAATGCGATTAAAAATATCTGATTTCATCTAGGCATAATTATCAGCATGAATTAGACAGGAAGAGCTCATTTTGTAACATTAAAAATGTCTTTACTGTCACTTCTGATGAAGTTAATGCGTCCTTGCTGAATAAAAACATAACTTACTTATGGTTTCATATAATATATATGAATTTAACAGCAATTATTTGTAGTGTAATTATTAAATAAAATGTAATTTAACAGTAAAAGTAACTGTGATTGATAATAAAATATCTGAAAATTAATCATCAGAATATACCAGCAACACACATGCCACAAAATGAAATATATAATGAATTTATAAATGTTTTATAAGGTTACAACCAAAAATGTTGACTTTCTTAAAGATGGCAAAGTATGGAACAGCCAAATGAGGAATTAAAAGAATAGTTCACCCCAAATTTGAAATTGTATCATCATTTATTCACCGTTATGTTGATCCAAACCTGTGTTCTTTTCATTTCACTGTGGTATAAAACATAAAAGAAGATATTCTATTCAACCGATTTTGGTTCCCATGGACTTTGTATG